>NC_084472.1:68717926-68842926 GCF_027409185.1 Cynocephalus volans
AAAACTATAAAATGAAATTACATTAAAAATAACGTATTAAACCACTAAATCCTATATCTTTACAGGTTTGAGATTATGAGGTTGATACGATAAATTTTATCTTACATCTAGGGTTGTTCATTTTTCTGGTCTACTCTATTGAGCACAAAGAATACTGGTTTCTTAGTGAGAAACATGATATTAAGCATTTGCTTTAACTGTTCATTTCCAGTAGATGGCTACAGTTCACTACCAAATTGAACTTATAATAGGTTTTTTTTACAGTAACTAAATCAGCAGATGAAGGTTGAATTACTATAAATGAGTTGCCCTGTACATTTCTTTTATTTCATGTGCTTAGTCATGTATCGTCGTTATTTTTTAAAGAGCATCTTTAAAACACACTGAAAAGTGGTATTTTCACTTTTTCCTCTCTGATAATTGTGTAGTAATGCCATTATTTATTTTGTTTTATTCCAAATTATTTACTTTTTAAAATTCTTTGCTATATGACGAGTACTGGTAGTTATTGAATTATGTGAAAAATTGTATTATAAGAGTCCTTACAAATTCTGTGTTACTGCTTCTCTAAATTCAATCATTTTATTTTAGTATTTATTTTAGCCTTTAAATTGAAGCACTGTCATTTATCACTTGTCTTGGCTAAGTTTACTGGCTTTTACTAAGTATTATTTCAAATGCAGCACATACACATATATACACATATATTTACATATATACATATGTTTTTCATTAATCTGTATCCACAGCTAACTATTTTGGAACTCTAACAAAATAATATAGATACAAATTTACTGTTTGAAAAATATTATTAGCTTATGAGGTACTTAAAGTCTGCATTGCAGCTGGATGTGCATTTGCTCACAAGGCTGCAGAAATGGCTGTGCACATAGCATTGAGGCGATAAGGACCATTGTTGACTCGACACCTCATCATAAATATAACTGTGGGATATCGCAGTGAATGATTCCGAAGTTATTTTGTACGTGGGGATTGTGGATGCAACCAAAAATTTGAAAAAGGGTAGACTTTCCCCTTCCGCAGGACTACCATGTAATTTGTCTATCTTCTGTCAATGAATATTTGTGTTTTTTTAGTTGAGGGGTGTGTGTGTGTGTGTGTGTGTTTGTGTGTGTGTGTGTAGGTGGGTGTGCATGTGTGCATACCCACTTACATATGTAAAATTGATGTGATTTTTATGTCCTGCAGGTATTGGTTCAGTCAAGCAGTTCAAGATTTAGCTTTTTGTTTTATTTTACAAATGAAAACGTCGGTTTTGTGTGATACTGTAAGACTGCAATTTCAGATCCTTTTTTAATCAACTGCCAATATAAATGGCTGGCTACAGCTGCTTAATCTATTATTAATAAGCATTTTGCTCAGCTATACAAATTATAAAAATAATGCTTATGTTCTAGGAGAATTTTATTTTTGCATTTACAGTTTGTATATAAATTTTACATTCTCCCTTGAAAACAAATGAATTATTTTTTTATTTTTTGCTGCTGCTGCTGTATATATTTAACATTGTAATGGAAGCAGGTTAAGAAATAGGCCACAATTGTAACTAATTAAAAGAAATTTCATTCACAGGTTTGTTAAGGTATAGTTGGAATTTTCAGATGAGTCTTTTTGAATCAAATCACTTATAGTTCAAAACTTCAGTTAGGTTATTTCACATAAAAAATAACATTTATATTTTTAAGGTGCTAAAATTTTATATAAGTGTGAGGGATTTTTTGGTATGCAGTTCATTTTGGGGGGATGATGTTAATGTTCATGTACATACATATCTTTCTACACATACAAGAATAATCTTTTATTTGTTGAAGACCTTAAAGGCCAAAGGATATTTGACCCCCACCTGAGACCATGCAATGTAAGTTTATAAAAGGATCAAGGAACACAGATTTTAATAATGCAAACAATATTACTTCTGTCCCCTCTGGCTTACGAACCTGGACATACTGATTGTATGCTTTGATTCTTAAACCATGGAGATGTATGAGATGCCCTAGGGAGCACCTGGCCAAGCTAAGAACATTTCAGTGATTACAAGGATAGTACCTAGTGGGCAATTAAGGGACAGGGCAGGAGATATACAGTAATGAGTCCCCATAGCACCCTAATGAACCACAGGAAGGGAAGCAGAGAATTAGGTAACAAATGTAGCTGAGTGAGGAAGATTGTTGAGTAACGTGTAGATTATTTACCAAGGATATGATTTTTTTATTTTGATATTTATATAATCAGAGGCAGATTTTTAAATCCTGCCATTTAATGTATTTAACATGGTCTTTTAGACTAATTTAATAATTTAAATTTTATTAATAAAAGCTATTGTTGTTTTCCTGTACTGCTTTTTACTGTGTTGAAGTTTGGTTTAAATGATATACTTGCTTTGAATGAACTATTTTAGTAGGTTATTATCCTTATTACTGAGTGTGTAGGTATGTTTTTCTTTTACTAATATACTGTAATTTCAGTCGTGTTGAACTAGTTTTTAAAAAAAAATCTGTGTAGTCTTTCTGTTTGCATATACATTATATTTCCTGAGTTGTTCATATCTGCAAGGGAAAGCAGACTTTTCTTGATCTAGTTCAAGCCTGTGAAAGCTGTAAAATTGAGAGTAATCTCTTGAAATTTATGTAAAAAATATTATACCAGAAGGAGAATTTTGTGGAGTATATGTAATTCACACAGGATCCTTAGTTTGATTAAAAATCAGGGTTGTTTCACTGCCGATTTTTCTGACTCATGTTTCTTGCTTAAAAGCAGATTAATGGCATAATAGAGATGTATTTCTGTGTGATTTCCTATTTTTCCACTTGCATTATTGTGGAAGGAAAAAAAGAGAGTGAAAAGGGAAACTGCTTGAGTATGTGATTTGATATGATAAACCTAGTTACTTAGCCATTAGTCTCTTTTAGCCATGATGTTGTTGTATACAGGTGTTAATGTATGGGCTCTCCTACCTCATTGATCTTTGCTGTAATATGCTCAGCTATATGAGCTGAGAGACAAGTAACTGCCTCCAAAGTGTTTACCTACACCTTGGTTCTTGGCCTCCTTTTCTTGGCATTGTCTCAGTCACTTCTCTGTTCACCACTGCAGCAGCAATCTTTACACTAGGTGTGTTCCACAGTTCCATAAAATAGTCGGCCACCTGGGAAGAGTCTGCAGAGCTGCTTCTTGCTTGACCACTAGGGGGAGATAAGGAGTGTCTCTAGAATTCCTCCCGCCTCTCTTCCTCTCTTCTCTTCACCTCATTCTTCCTCCCCACCTCCCTCCCTCCTCCTTCCTATTACTTTCTTATTTTCCTCCTTTCTTTCTTCTTTCTGCTTTTCCTTCACTCTTCTTTCCTTTTCTTTCCACCCCTTTATCCGTCTTCCCTTCCATTCTTTGACCCCTCCCACTGCAGTTGAGCCTCACTACAATATAAACAGCAGTTTGTCTTTATTTTTTTAAGTTGTTGGCTAAATGTCCTATATTTTTGTAATTGCTGTTTACATACTTAAAGGAGAGCAGGATTGTACAGTTTTAATGAGTAAAGAACTCTTAGAGGAAGTATTACTAACTAGGGGAATATTGGGTTGAGTTTAAAATGATATAAAGGAGAACTATGATGTGTACAATGCCCAATATGATTACTAGAAATGAAATATGTAAAAATAGCCATAAAATAATTAGAAGCAATTTCAACTTAACTTTTGTTTTTGATTATAATGACTCTTAGATTGTGAATATTCTTGAATTGTGCCTTCCTAATTAAAATATATTTAGGAATGGCTGACTTGGGTTTATGTTATATGATTATTTGCTTGGAGTATTTGCATAAAAACAGGTAGATGTTTATTCAACTATGATAGTCACTAAATTCTGCTTAAACATCCATAAATTAAAATACTTTAGCTTTCTCTAAAGAACAACTATTAATGTAGATTTTTGTAGGAATTTAAAACATCATATGTATATATATTCTTTAAATTATGTTAAAATTTATGTATTTTTCACTTTCTTATATATCCATCTGGGGAAATTTAAGTGCACATTAGTGTCTCTCCCTTCAAATTTGCATTATCTGGGTGTTTAAAACTCATGGATTTTTGAAATAGATGAAGTAAAGAACTTAGTACTGGTGTGTTTGGGGCCTGCTTTCTGATTTCAAAGTACATAATATCATTGCAGTTCAGATTTTTATCCTTTAAGCTCTGGATTTTAATGATTTTATTTTATCCTTGAAAATTTTTTTGTGTTTGCTAAAATAAACCCATTTCATTGTTAGTTGAAAATGCTTAACATAAACAGAGTTAATTAAGTGCCAGGTAAGATATTAGTCATTACAGAATCAAGGCATATGAAAATATGTCTGAGGTGAAAAGTTAATGTTTGTCTTATACTTAATTTCGAAGTTGACTCAGCATCGGTTTTGCTTAGCTAGAATTCATGGCTGTATTTGTACATCTCTGAATATTTAGTCTAAGAAGTTTATTTATACAATTGAACGGTAAAATGATCTTAAAATTATCCTGACAATGGCTACAGGAGCTATGGTCTGTGAGCTATGGTTTTTGAGAAACAAATAGATAAAACATTTGTGAATCTTTTAAGGATTATATTTCTTGATAGCTTTCATAAGAAAGCACATAATTTGTGACAACTTCAATAAAAAGACATGGCCGTGAAACTTTTTGAGTTAGCGGCAAAGTAAATGGGGCAGGTTTTGCATTTTGAACAGAAATGTTATGAACTGTGATTGAATTTGTCGTGAAAGTGTGTCAGTATTAATAAGGGTATTTAGGTACAAGTTTGCTGGGCTTTGTAGCCTTTTTAAGGTTAAGGATTGGTTAACGTGAAAAGTCACTTCTGTGCATTTGGTTGTATACAGAAAATGACAAATATATTTCTATGCATTTTGTATTATTATGCCATTTCTTATTTCAAACCCTTTTTGTCAGGACACCAGGCAAAACAATGATGCTTTGAGGACGTAATTAAAGATATTGTTCAAAGAACAACTTTCTGCATATTTGAATTATTACTGTCATCAAAATCATACAAATATGGAAATATGATTGCCAGAAGCACATAAATCAATGATCAGCATGGCCTCAAAATCCAATAAATATGTAGAGTTAAATACTTTAAAATGCAAATTGCATCTGATGATTTGCATATGCTGGAGTTTAAAGGAAATTTGTTGCTTAACAACCTCTAAGGTAGCAGTTAGGGCTGTGGGTAAACATAGATTTTTTTATTCATCATTGGTCAAGTTGCAAGATTTGATAAATGATGGGAGACTGCTTTCCTTGGTTAAAATGACTGCAATCTTTACTGAATCCTAAAACTGCCTTGAAGTCATCTGAATAATTAAGAGTTAATTATTCTTCATCCATCTAGATCAGAAAAGGACAGATTTAGAGAAGGAATTTATAATTTTTGCCTCACGTCCTGTCATGTAGTAATGTGATAAACTAAACTGACTCCAAATAATATCTAGTGACCTTATAGTAATTACGCCTCACAAAACATTTTTGTTGCAGTTTTTAATTGCTTACATCGATTCTAGAAACTACACATTAACAGACTTATAAGTTTAATTGTCTCCAAAGAAAGCAATATAAAATTCATATTTCGTTACTATTATGTTTTAAGTTCATCACTGTGGATACATACAAACACAGCATATAAGTTTCCATGTGTTCTTTTAGAAATATCAAGCAGTGACTCTTAAAATGTTACTAGGGGAGATTATAGACACACTGGGAAAAATTATTTTAAGAAGTTATGCTGAAAGGGCAGTGAATCTTTCTTCACCTATTTTATTTTGAAATATTTAAAATAATAAGCCTGTTTAAAGAACTTCATTTTCTTACAATTAATATAACAGTGGAGCAAATGACTCGTGCGAATTTACCAATAATGCACATTATTTTAAGAGACTGAAAAAAGGCAACTGAAAGTTAAGAATTAAACTGTCTCGTACTGTTATCTACTCAAAGCCACTGTCATAGAGTTTACCTGCAAATCCAGTATCTACTTAGTGAATTTTTTACAAAACGATTTTCTTTGAGATAGAGCGTTTTGTGAATGTTTACTGATCACAAGAAGAATTGTAATAAAGAAATCAATATGCATGATCCCTTTCCATGTAGTACAACAGGGTTACACTGTTAGGTTAAATAGAGGCAGCATTCCTTTTCAGAAAATCAATTTGCTGTATAGCCCACAACAGCCAGTCTCTTTTCACAGAGTCATTTTATGTTGTGCACACAGTAACTTCTGTATTGACACTTTCAAATAGTATTGACTTCTAAAAGGCTGTAAGCTTAGTAACCTGACTTTAAGAAGAAAGGCCAAGTCCCTTAATAATCAAAAATGCTATACTTGTTTCTTTTTCATATTTGGTCACAAACTAATCATTTAGAAAAAATCATTAGTTGGTTTTTCTGTTTTACTAGAAATGCCAAGTGTGATTTTAGTGAGAGATATTTTTTATATTCATCAACTGTATCTGTTTCAATTCTAAGTGTTTCTACATTCCCAAGTTATCTGCATTTCTCAAAACCACAATTTTTAGGCTAAGTAGCAATTGCTCCTTATTTTGAGAAGTTGGAGTAAATTTGAAATGATGAGATTATTTTATGGTTTCTTTGTCACCTGCCTCCATTTCTAACAAAACAAACAAAAACTATTTTAGAGAAGAGAAAGTTTACTAAATATTCAAAGCTACTAAGCTATATGCCTAGGGAAAATGTGTGAAAACATGTTGTTTTATTTTTAGATCTTTTTTCTCTTCACACTAAATTTGGCTCTTAAAATGCTACAGCCATTTTTGATATAGCTGTTTAATTTAAAAGAGCAACCTCCCCTTGACGGTCATATTTTTCTGCAGTAGTTCTTGATGGATCCTGACTCTTTTATTCTGTTAGCCTAGTTGTGCTGCATTAGGGTGCACTCCGGTACTGTGCCTGTTGTGGAATGTCTGTGCTTAAATAAAAAAGATGGGATTTTTTTTTCCCAGTATGGTAAGCTGGGATGCAGCAAAGCATAATGCCATTTAGTATTTGCGGTTTTGTGAGGTACATTTATTGTTCTTTGGTCCCTATTCATTCATTGTGTCTGCAAAACCTTTTCCGTTTGCTGCATGCTTCTCACATATGATTTTTGTTGTTGTTAATGAATATAAACATTTAGGTTGTAACTGAGAAAGGGCTTTAATTTGTTAAATTTTACCCCAGCTTTCTAGCAGAGTGATGAGCTCCATAAGACTAGGACTACAAAATGAGTAGACTAAATATAAGTGATTTTTTCCTTTTAATCAGTCTGTTATACTCCCACTTCTGTGTATGAAATCTTCATGTAATAATGGACATTATAGTGCAAGAGCTGACTCGTACATGAAATGTTTTTAGAGTACATTAGGTTTGGAAAAGCTTATAAGCATAAGGAGAAATAAGTAGGTTTTGGTTAGGTTGTATATTTACCTGTGTTTTAAATGTTTATAGAAACCTCTAACATTTTAAAAATAAATCATCACTTATAAAATAAGTTTATTCTTTGAGAAAAACAGTCTTGTAATAGGAGCAGAATTATCCAAATAATAGTGTAAACCAAGCCAGGCATAGCAGCAGACAGAAAAATGCATTCAACCAGTAGGATCATGGATTTGTTTGATTCAGATAATTGAAAGTGTTTCATACTATTATTGCAACTTGAAGGCTTGTTTAAGTGTCTAACTGTCAGTCACTTTGGAAGGTGAAAAGTATTCAATTGTCACTCTGTCAGTCAATAGAGATGAGAACTGTCTGCCTAATGGATTTCTTTACATAGATGTCTGCATGGAGGTAGAAGTAAAATCAATGTGTTGTCATGTGTGAGTACGCTGCATCAAACTGCCAGGTGAATTGCAACTGTATTTCTGTAACATCTACATTCTTGTATTGTTTGTGGAAGGCAGACGGAGGCTCTGCGAATGCAGGTAGTGAGATGAGTAAGGTGGAAACTTGCATTTGGGCAGAGTATTTTTTGTTATCACTCGTGCCTATGAAAGCATACATTTTAACCTTCACAAAACAATCTAGTTTTACTTAAGTTACAGTGAATGGGGTACCTTATATCATAGGGCATTATGCTTAGAAGTTGCATTTTAGATACTTGTCTCTAGGTAGCTCTTATTTAATTTATACATGTCACATCTAAAACCAAATAATACTGCTGCATTGGAAATTACCTAAATCAATGGTTCCTTTTTTAGTAGAAGTTTTATCAGTGTCTGGTATAGACATAAAAGCCAAGCTTATCAAACTTTTGATGACAGAAACCTGGGAGGGGTAGATCATGGAGTAGATGATCATCCTGATTTAAAATTATTTTTAAAAAATAGAAGGCTAAAATTAAGAAAAGAGTATATATAAAGTCCGACATTTGACTTCAAAATATCAATTAGGTAAGAATGGAATGTAGGTCCTGACTAGACACAGCACATTATGTGAGGGTGAACTGGGAGATTTCATTGATAACAAACTAAGCATTTAAGATAATATTCCAGAAATTTAAAGATTAGCTGCATTTTGCTGTGTTCAGATAATACCTAAGATAATTCAGCCAATTCTTGGAATGTCATAAGAACTCTGGCTAACCAGAGACATACCAAGAAGGGAACAAGGTGCTGGAAGATCTCACATCATATGGAGGTCAGCTGAGGGGTCCTAGAGAGGACTTACGCAACCAGGCAAAGAGGGAGGGGCATGTCATATTCGCATCTTCCAGTCTTTAAAGATCTGTCATAACCCACTAAACATAAACCTCTAGAGGACCAAACTGTGTCCAAAGCTGGAAGCTAGAGACACACACATGCCCACAGTTCACCATAACAGGAACTTTCTAACAGTAAGGACGTTATGCCACACAGTATATTTGTCAGTGGAAATGTTTGTCCAGAGGCTGGCTTATAATCTATTAACAGCAAGTGCATATGGATGAGTTGGCCTGGTGCAGCTTCTTGCAGGCTTTTTGGAATCGCACAGACAAGCACTATGTCAGCAGACAGTTCTGGGGACATGTATCAGGTTCCAAACTGCATTTGTCCAGTGAATAACATTTAACAAACAACAGTTATTAATTATCACCACAGTTTCTTAAAAGAAAGGAGATTTTCTCGAGCCAGAACCACTTCACATATGAAGTATTTTAATCACTTTGTAAAAAGTGATTTTTTTAAACTGTAGTTAATAAATTGAATAAATAGCCTAAAAAGCCTGGTATTGGTGATCTTTTCCTCTACTGTCCCTCCAGCTCTTTATTTTATCATTATTTTGAGCATTTATTACCTTCTTTTATGGCAAAAGATTGTAGTTTCGCAAGTATAAAGTTGCAGTGTGTTAGTTCCCTACCCCCAGTATGTATTTGTGTTGTCTTACAGCAGCACAGATGATAGGAAGAGGCAAGAGAGTGCTCTATTCAGAATGAGTAGGGCGATTGAATGCATAATTTCAATTTTAATGTGGAAAGATCAGAAGACCTGGGTTCTTTGAACCTAGGTTTGAATCCAGGCTCTACCAATTTAATCTCATTACAAGATCCCAGCCCCTGTATTTCACCAGGGTTAGCTCAGTTTTCCCCTTTGGAAAATGGAGGTAGTTGCAGGGAATACGTGATACAGTGTATATGAATTACCAGCACATTGCTAAGCAACTGTAAACAGTAAATTAAGTTTTTTTGCATAATTCCATGTTTAGTTTTTTATTCTGTATTAGGATTAGTTTGAACGTGTAGAGCACAGATACTAATGTACATTGTCTTTAATATGATAAAAAATTATTTCTAGCTCACATACTTGTTAGTGTTATTAGGGATTTAGGTGTCTGTCTTTCTGCCCCACTGTCCTCAGAGCAGGGTGTTTACTTTTCGGGTCACCTTATGGCCCAAGAGGGCTGCTGTATTTGTGCTCTTAGCTGAGAGCATGGTGGGAGGCAGGGAAGAAGTCACCTGCTTCCTTTAGAAGAGCCAATCTGAAAGTCCCATACAAAACTATGTGTTACATTCATTGACCAGAGCTTAGTGCAAGTGGAAGTGGTGATGAGAAATGTAGTGTTCTGGCTGGTCATATTGCCCAGGTTTCAGTTACTAGAAAGGAAGGGGACAGTGAAAACTGGGAGACAACTTACAGTCTCTGCCCTCTTCTTAGTTTAAATTTTTTTATTGTGATATATGTATATAATATTTACACATATGACATCTGTATACTGCTTAGAGAAAAATAACAAATTAACACCTGTCTACTCACCACTCACTTCAGGAAGTAGAACATTCAGTTCCTTGAAGCCCCCATGTGCCCCTCACCAGATTCTTTCTTTCTCTCCTCACTTGCAACCACTATGTGACTTTTTGTTTTTCTTCCTTCTACTTGGCTTTCTTTACAATTTAACCATCTAGGTATATATTCATAAATTATTATTTATTTACTTAGGTGGTTAGTTTTGAAAATCCTCGTAGCAGGCACATGCCTAAATGGGTGGTATTGCCACTGGTGGATAGAGGCTCCCAGGAGAAAATAAGTTGAACAAATTCTGGTCATAATCTGGCTTCAGCTTGCCTGAGAGTAGAAGCCCCATCAGACAAGTAACTGGGCAGGATCCCAAGTTGTGTTGTGTTATGTAGCATTCGTTTAGGAGGGAGCCTCTGGCCAGACTCAGTATTTGCTACCATCAATGTGCAGGGGTGGTCAAAGTGGAATGAGTCTGTGGATAGTATGAACATCTTCAGGATCCCAAGTTGTGTTGTGTTATGTAGCATTCGTTTAGGAGGGAGCCTCTGGCCAGACTCACTATTTGCTACCATCAATGTGCAGGGGTGGTCAAAGTGGAATGAGTCTGTGGATAGTATGAACATCTTCAGGATCCCAAGTTGTGTTGTGTTATGTAGCATTCGTTTAGGAGGGAGCCTCTGGCCAGACTCACTATTTGCTACCATCAATGTGCAGGGGTGGTCAAAGTGGAATGAGTCTGTGGATAGTATGAACATCTTCGTCTTCTCCAGGTGGCAGGCTGTAGAGGGGAAGGCAGGACATAGTCCAGACCAGCCAGGTACAGATAGGAGCCTGGTCCTTGTATTACTGGACACTGTGTACTCAGTTAAAAAGGGAGATAGAGCGGTAGCGGACTTGGATGATGAAAAGCCTTGCCCTCCCTCTTACTTAGTCCTGCTGCTCCTGTCTAGACTAGTTGACCCCTATGTCTGAAGCATAGCTCGCATCCTGGCTGTCTCCTGTCTCCTGTTTCCCATGAGTTCTATTTTTTGTTTTTTGTTTACCTGCTTTTGATGGAGCTCACCCTTCAGTAACTTCTTGAGAAAAGGTATATGGGAAATAAGTGTCTTCAGACCTAGTATGTCTGAAATACCTTTATTCTACTCTCACGATTGATAATTTGTATAGTGTATTATTGGTCTATTGCTGCATAGCAAACTACATCTAGTTCTGATGATCAAAAGACTGGACATGGTGGGCATGGGCTCAAGTGTGCATGTATTTGGAGACTCAAGTGTGGAGTGTGTGTTCTCAGTGTTGGATGTCTGTGTGAATTAAACCTTGTAAAGTTGGGAACAAGATCCACAAAGATGATGAATTGTGTGTTGGAACCCTGCCTCCCAGCTTCTTACTAAGCTGTGTATAGTTCCCATTTTCAGTCTGTAGGGAATATCTCTGTGTGAATGCTCTGTGTCCATTTCAGAGTCAGCTGAGGTGGTTACCATCCCCACCGGGGTCTCATTCCCAGTGTTCCCATTTCTGTTTTTGAGGGCTACTCTGTCTCAGTCTTTTCAACCTGCAACCTGTCTACTTTTTTTGGCCGCTGGCCAGTACAGGGATCAAACCCTGGACCTTGATGTTATCAGCACCATGCCCTAACCAACCAGGCCCCCAACCTTTCTACTTTATCTGTCACATCTAGTCATTCGATGATTTCTGTTGATGCTTTATGGGCTCATTCTTGAATCATTGCTGCTGCTTCTACTGAGTCCAGCTCCTCGTTAATTAATTTCAATTGTTCACGTGTCTGTCAATGTCCTCTGTGGCTTTGTCTGTGATCTTTGTCTCTTTCCATCACCTGTAGTCAAGCTTGCAGACTGTTGTTGGCCATTGCTTGAACCAGTGCTTTTGCCATGTTGATCTTTTAGGGAAGAAACTAAAGTGCCTTTCTTTTAAGTCTAAAATATTCTGCCAATTTTAATTGACCCTCTAGTTTTCTAAAGTACGTTTAGCTTTAATGATAAAATGAAAATCATATCCAGTCAACTAATTTTCAGGTATAGTACTTTTAATGAAAGACAACTTACAATAGCAATAACAGCAACAGCAGTCATTACTTTTATCGAGCATTTCTGATGTCAGGTCATGTACTCATCTTTTGCATGTACTATTGTACTTAGTCCTTACAGCAGCCATGTTAGGTAGGCATTATTATCTCTAGAGCAGAAAATGGAAACTGAGACTTAAGTTACTTTGTAAAGTGTGTTTGTAAGTGGCTAGAGCCAGGATTCACCTCGCTGATTGTAAAGCTCATAGTTAACCCCACCTAAGATTGTCTTGACAAGATATGGCCAAACCATCTTATGTTCTGTTGTAAGAAGTCAAGTACATTGGAATTACAGGCTTCAATATAATTAAAAATGATTGAAAGTTATATAGAGTACTGGGAGACTATTACAGTATACATACATCCGAAGGTGCCATTTTTAATTTTAGGGAGTTATTTTGTTTTTGATATAAACAAACCATGTTTTAAGTGGAAAGAAAGGTTATCTTCACATTGAATGTATTATTTTTTGCCGTTTTGTTTGACTAAGAGAAGTCCACTGAAGCATGAGTTTATCCAAATGCTGACCTTGTTCCTTGTAGTCCTCTTCTTTGTCCTATTTTTTGAAGCTGACCAGTTCATCAGTCCTATAGAAGAAATAGTTTCCATATTCTTCGGTTTATATCTTAATGTATATTCTGTTAATCACAGTTATGTCTCATTGGGCTTTGAAGTTTATGTGCATAAATCCAGTGCTTGAAATGAATATTTATTGGGAAGTGCCAGGTATTCAGATGGGTGCTGTCTCTTAAACTATCTCAGTTACATTATTTCAGGTGTTCCCTGCAATAAATTGACAGTAAATAAAGGCTCTATTCTTAATGTTGTTGAGAGGATGGCATAGGGGGCAGCGTATCAGTTTCTTGTTGTTCCTGAAAGGAATGACCACAAGCTTAGGAGCTTTCAGCAACACATATTGATTATCTTATAGCTCTGCAGTTCAGAATTCTGAAAGCAGTTTCATTTGGTTAAAATCAGGTGTCATTAGTGTTGGTTTTTTCTTGTTCCTTTGCTTTTCTAGCTTGTAGAGGCTGTTTACATCCTATGGCCAGTGGCGCCTCCTCCATTTTCAAAGCCAGTGAGTAGCAGCTTGAACCCTCTCTGGTTGTGACCCTTCTGTCTCCCTCTTCCACTTGTAAGGACCCTTGTGATTACACTGTGCCCATCTGGATAATCCAGGGTAATAGCAAAATCCTTGATTTGATCACATCTGAAAAAAAGATCCCTTTTGCTGTGTAAAGTAACATATTCACAGGTTCTTGGGATTAGGGTGTGGACATCTTTGGGGTCCATTATACTGCCTGCCACAGGCAGTATGTTTTTCACATTTAGATTACTCTATGCATTTCTTTGGGACCATAGAAAGTCTCATTAGGTATTTATTAGAGGATTTGCTTGGGTAGAAAAATCCTGAGGATTTAACAAAAACCCCACTTCTTTGTTTCATTGTAATTTAAATATATCTGCATTTTGTATTCACCTTTGTATCCATGATTCATCGTTATTTACTTAGTTTTATAACAGCATACACAGGTAAATTGTTAGTTAGAACACATGGTTCTAAATATTTACATATGTCATCAATGTCCTCTGACCTACCATTTAAGGAAGCTATTAATGTATTCTAGAAAATATGTACCTACAGTTTTAAAGGTGTAAGCATGCCTCACTGGAGCTAAAATCTTGTGTAACACATGGATTTAATGAAGAACTGAATGTGATATATTCTACGGTTATTTTAAATTTTGGTGCTTTGCCTCACTAATATGAGGATTCAGCTAACTTTATTTGTGGAGAATCTTGTCTTTCTGTAGGTGCCCTCTTCACTCTCTCACCACTTCCAAACATGTCCTTGTCTAGGTGCTTTGTCACCCACTGCCCTGAAACCGGTGGTGTACTGGAGCTGGGTTGTATTGGCTTACAGTGGCTAGTGAGAACTACTTGTTAGATATTCAGGACTCAAGTTAGTTGATACACTATTGAGAGCTTGAAATTGGGAACATTTACACCATGGAAATTGTTAAAAGTCACACGTTGGGCTCCCACGCCTGCATCCCTAGAGCTGGTTTGCCAGCTTACTTTCACCTGAAAATATTCTTAATATGTTACCAGTTATCTCTCTGCTATCAAATTCAGTGGTCGGTATCAATACAGTTGCCCACTTTGTCCTTAAAATAACTTTTTCCTTGGCCCTCTGACATCATAGTGTCCTGGTATTATTTTGGTTTTATTTTGCCATTATTTTACTTCAGTTATCTCCTTTTCTGCTCCTTCTCACACACCCTTTACTTGTTCATGCATCTCTACCTGACTTGAAAATGTTGAACTGCTCCAAGGCTTGGCTCTGGGATCTGTTTCCTCATCTGTCTATACCAGAGATCAATCAACTTTCCTGTGAACTGCTAGACAGTAAATGTTCTAGGCTTTGTAAGCCACTTGGTCTCTAATACAACTACTGAGCTCTGCTACTGTAGTAGTGCAGACACAGCCATAGATAATATGTAAATGTTGAGTGTGGTTGGGTTTCTACTTACAAAGACAGATGGCTAGCCACCCCCCCCACCACCCTTTTTTTTTTTTTTTTTTTTTGTTGGCCAGTATTAGGATGAAACCTAGATTTTGGTGTTATCAGCACCACATTCTAACCAAGCTAACAGGCCAGTTCCGTACTCTCTCTTTGTGTGATATCCTTTAACATTGTAAGTTTTAAAAACCATCTCTGTAGAGTGCTGCGCTGGCAGCGCGGCGACACTCCCGCCGCGGGTTCGGATCCTATATAGGACTGACCGGTGCACTCACTGGCTGAGTGCCGGTCACGAAAAAACGACAAAAAAAAAAAAAAAAAGAATCAAAAACCATCTCTGAGCCTAGTCACCAAATTTATTTCTCTAACCCTGATTTTTTCCTTGGGCATAAGACTTGTGCATTTTATTGCTTATTTGAAATGTTCACTTGGACTTTCTGAAGGATTTCAAACTTAATATGGTCCAGATAGAATCCTTTATTTGCTTCCCTGAACTTTTCTCCTATTTCCTGCCACTCTCCTCTTCACAACTAATCACTACCTACATTGGCCTTATCTGTCCTTTGACCTTACTTGCCAAGCACCAAGCACGTTTCTCCCTAGGTTGTAGGAGTGGGGTTGTCATACTTATTTTTTCCGCCTCTAAGGCTCTTTGTTCAGATCTTCTCACAGCTGGCTCTTCCTTAATATTTGGGTGTAGGTTCAGTTGCCTTTTCTTGACTATTACTCATCACTTACCCTCTTAATTTTCTTAATATTATCATTTACCTATAAAGTACTTTGTGTATTTATTTCCTTCTTTATTGTCAGTCCCCTCCCACTTGAGTGGTAGTTCCGTAAAAGTAGGAGCTTGTACATTTTTGTATTCTCTGGCTCTTAAACAGCACTCTCCCACATAGTGAGTGTTCACTCACTAATTTTTGGTGAATGAATGAATGTGTTTTTTCTGTGTTCCATACATTGGGAAGAACACAGAATAATGTGTCTAGTATGAAAAATAAGGACAAACAAAAAAAAGTTATATAAAGCAGAGTATTAAAAAGAAATGTAAAAAAGGGAGACAAAACTTTCTGTCTTTATTCTCTGTTCTTTCCTTTCTGCATTGTTTTGGATGGTTTTTCTTATTATTTTAGTCCTCTTACCCCCATTAGCTTTGAAGTTATATAACTTTTTTTGTTTCAGTAGTTACCCTACTGATTACACCATTATCCTTGACTTATCAAAGTTTAATATTAAGTCGTAATTTTACACTTTTTCAGACATTTCAAGGATGTTGAATGCTTTAATTCCACGTATTTTCCTCCTAGTGACTAAACCATTGTTATCAAGCTTTTAATTCTGTAGACCTTTCAAACCTATAGATATTTACAGCCTTAAGCCTATCAGAATGTTTATTTTATATGTATTGAAAAAGTTCTTTTAGACATAATTTAGATACTTTAAAAATATATTACTTTTCTGCATACATAAATAGGAAATATATAAGTAAAACAGATTTATTCCTGAAACTTCTTCACATTCAAGGGCTAACACTTCTCAATCACTTTTCAACAGATATATTTTGAAGCCTTTGTTTCCCTATATAGTATTGTTTCCTTTGCCACTAGGAGTATGGGAGACACAGCACGTTAAAAAAGAATGAGTCACTGTGTCTGGGATGTTTTTCCAAGCCACTGACACTCATGAGTGCCCGTGGCATAGTCTGAAAGGACCTCACTTTATCTAAGAAGCTGACTTCCTGTCTTACACTTCTCTGCAGTTTGGGAAAATGGACTGAACAGTTACACTCATGGTGCTTGAGTGAGGGGAGTCTGAGCAGGGCTACGTGGCCTCCTCCTCTTTCTTCTTGGGTTATGTCTCCTTCCTCCTTATCCTTTCCCCACCCCTTCTTTCTTGGAGATTTTGTTACTCTGCAGCAGGGACTGTTGTTTTATACAGGTAACATTCATTTAATTTTACTCACGTATTTATCTTTTCATTCCTTCTGTATCTCTGAGCTATTAATGGTAGAATTCCTTTCACCTAAAAAATAGCCCCCTTCCCCCCTTTTTTTGGTGGCTGGCTAGTGCAGGGATCCAAACCCTTGACATTGCCTTTTATATTTGATTAGTATGTGCTGGGGAGACGCGTTTATCTCATGTTTTGTTTGTCTGATGGTGGTGGTTTTTTCTCCACCTTAATTTTGAATGACATGTTTGCTGAATGTAGAACCTGTGTCTAGAGTTAAGTAGTTGTGGCAGAGACCTATGGCCTGTAAAACCTAAAAATACTTACCCCTTTTAGATAAAATTTATCAATTTTGGTTCTTGAACTTTGTTAAATATCATTATTTTAAAGTTTGTTTCTGATAGTTCTGATATTGGCGCCCGTTTGGGTCTGTTTCTGTTGCCTATTGTTTCTATTGTTTTTTGTTGCTGTTTTTCCTCTCATCTGTGCTGGTTATTTATTTTTACAGTTGCTGGACATTTTATTGGAATTATTGTAGTAATAATTTGAGATCTTCCAGTGAGGATTTATATTAACTTCTGCCAAGTAGTTGGGGGCATTAGCAATCTAGGATCATCTTGATTGAATTGCATGGATTAGTGAAGTTTGAAGCTGGGTTGCAGCACTTTGAAGGCCTGTACAGTTCTGATTTACCTTTGGGTTTCAACCTAATACAAATTGGGCTTATAAGAGGGATCCTCCCTTTCTCTTTCCTTTCAACCCCACTGTCTTGGCATGCCTTCAACTCCAGTTTCTGTCTGCCCAGGGCACTGGTAGCTGTCAGCCATTCTCTACTGAATTGGCAAATATTCCTAGGAAGAAAGCAGTTCGAAATGTCATTTTATCTTCATGAGTTCATGTTGATGACCCCCTTTTTGTATTTTTCAGGTTCTGGCCACATAACTCTTCACTATTTTGTTAACTCTTCAGTGCCTTCAATCACACTTTTTAAAATATTTTCTTTAGAGTTTTTAGCTGTCCTCATTGCGAAGGTTGGTCTAAATTACCTAGTTTGAAATTAGCAGAAGTTCTCGTGCAATTTAAACTTACATGATTTTAGTATTTCTGAAATTTGACTTAATTATGAAGTACAGATTTTTAAATATTAAGCAGAATAGAAAGTTACTTGCTTTTTTCTTGGTGGGTGGGTAGTTGGGTAACTATAAAATAAGGTGGATATAAATATCATGTATATCTACAAAATGGGAGACAAGATGATTATGTATAGGAATACTTTAAAAAAAATTTTTTTTGAAACATAATTGATTGTACATGTCTGTGGTGTACTGTGTTGAATATCAATATCTGTGTGCAATATGTGATGCTCAAATTGGGATAATTAGTGTATTCAACATTACACAACATAAACATTTTTTGTAGCCCTTAACCAATTCCCCGTTAACCCACTTCCTCCTCTACCTTTCCAACCTCTGGTAACCCCAATTCAGTTCTCTTTAGGAATACTTTTTAAAAAATAAGTGATTTCAGGGTTTTATTTGTGCTTTATTTGAAAGCTTTATAGTAAAATGTGCCCACTGAGAGATGCTGAAGAGAACATTTTGAAGCATGTTGAGACAGAATTAAGGAGAATGATGGAAGTGGGGAAATAGTCCACATGGGGAATCAGGCAATAACAAACTATACTTTCTTTTATTGTTAGCTAAAAGAATAGTCTTAATAACTGCCTTATTAACTGATTGACTAAAAATTGTATTAGAATGGAGGATATAAGAACAGTTAATTCTTTTTTTTTGGCCAACTGGCCTGTATGGGAATCTGAACCCCTTGACCTTGGTGTTATAACATTGTGTTTTAACCAACTGAGCTAACTGGCCAGCCCCATGAACAGTTAATTCTATTTCTAGTTTTGTGAAAGACTTTTAATTACCATCTAGAATTGACTGACTCATAAACTCAAAAAATCATAGTGATATAGTCCTACCCTCTTGTCTGCTAGTCAGTGTTTATATTGTGATGTCTTACTGTAGGTCAAACTGGACTTGTCCAGCATGATTTTGTTATCTTTTTGTTAGTGTACTTATCTTCTCTGTAAGCAAATGCCTTTTTACTGGAAGGAGTCTGATTCTCATTCTTACTTGTGTCTCCAGTCACTAGAGAACAGTTGACTGCATGTAGTGGGCATTCAGTGAGTGCTTATTCGTTGCGTGCATTGATAAAGAATTAGAAGGTTTGTCAGGAACCAGAGAGGTTTCTCTTCATGGTTGCGTAATCCCTTCTGTGTTCTGTAGTATCTGCTTAGCTTCTTCTAGTTTGAGAGTTTACTACCTCGGGAGGCAGACCATTCTACTTTTTTATTATTTCTTACAAACTTTTTCTTCATAGAAGTCTGCTGCTTTGCATCTCCCAGTCATATATATTTTGATGTGTGCACTCAGGATTTGCACAGAGCAAGCATGACTCCTCTTTTGAGAGAGAATCCTTTGAATACTTGAAGCTGATTGTTACTCGCTCTAACCTCAGAGTTGTCTGTTTTCTAGATTGGACATTTTTTATTCTCTCAGTGGTTCTTCACCTGGTGTGGTTTTTTGTTCCTTTATGCTTCCATCCACCTTGGGAAGTGTTTGTTTTTCACCAGTGTCTTGGGTCCCTATAGCAGCCCAGGTTTTTAGTTGTAGTCTGATCTACGTTGAGTCGTGTTTTCTTACTTTTAATATTACATGTCCAGAGTAGTTAATATAGAATTTTCATTGATAAAGCTTTTCAAACAAATCTTCCAACACACATGTCTTTCTCATTTATATTTTTATTGATGATTGGCCAGAAAAAAGTGAAGGCAGTTTAAGTCACCAAGGAATTCTCCTCAAAACTGGTAAATATAAATTCTAAGTTGTTACGGAGTGAAAAGTGCTTATTGTATGCAGTATATTTTCTTTGACAGTCAGATATAATTCTTCCCCCTTTGTTTGCTTTTTTGCAAATGTGGTAAAGTAATAATTGAAGCTCGGTTATAAGAGAGAAGACTAAATGTTTCTAACCTTGAGTAGATGTGGAATTTTTCTTAGATTCATAGTTTTGAAAGGAATCTGAAAGCCTGAACCTGTAACGCTTAGTGTTTACCCCATCTCCCTGGACTTTCTTTTTATTTCCAAAGCTAATTTTTTTAAAAAGGTGAAGCATAACATAATAGTCATCTTAAGTTAAATATACAAAAGCAAAAATAATTGTGCTCATTTTTTGTCAGTACTGGAGATTTAAAATCGAAAACACTCAGGCGCTTTCAGTGCTTACCCTTTTTAATGGTTTCAGAGAGGCACAGCATAAACATAATTTAAAAAACTTTAACAGTCTTTAATTCAGTGTAAATTGACAGTCTGGAGCATTCATTGTACCTTTGGCACTGTGGTTGGCCCTGGGAATAAACATGTGAAGAGACACTGCTCCTGGCCTCATCCAGTTCACCAGACAGGTGCTGGGAGAGAGATGGATAAAAAGATTCTGACAAGAGATGAGGGAGTGGTCCATTTTGCTTTGGGTGGAGGGTAGGACAAAATCACAGGAACCACTAAGGTAGTACCCCTTCCTTCCTTATTCTTTGTTACATCTTGTCTCTTTTGTGTTCTATATTTTCTCTTTCCTCTTTTTCTCTTTTTATTTTTCTTTGTCATTAAATGAGTTGTAAGTATGGGTTAAATTCTGAAATTTTCATGTATTTGAGATGTTGTATCACAGACCTTAGATTTGTGTTATGTTACCTTTATATTACTAAATGTATTCTGAAGAAACATACGTGTGGCATATGCCATTATTGGAGTAGCTTTAAGGTTCTCTAAAGATTCCCATCTTAAATAGAATCTTTTCATGCTTTGCCACATTCCATGGTGAGAAATATTGCTAGGTATATATGAAATGCTTTGAAATTTCTCATTTTAAAAAGTTGCCTTTTCTTTTCTTTTAAATGAGAGAGTAATCAACTAATGACATTCTTACTGCTTCAGAGTCATACCATCAACTAAAGAACACAAACATTCAAATTGGATAAGTTGCATATATATTCCAAGGATGTAGAATGGCCTTCCTTATATAACCACAGATAATCATCATAGTTGGTGGAAGTATTTCAACTTACTATGTTGCTACACCTATCAAGAGGAAGTACATCTAAGATTAGGAGTCTGCATTATCCACACTGGTTTAAATTCTGAAAATATTTTTCCAAAGTTTATTAGACCAGGGATAGTAACATTAATGTTTTATGACAGAAGATGGAAAAGGGACAGTAAACTGAAAAATACATTTTAGTTTGTGGATATTCTTGCTAATTTGGAGGTAGAGTCAGTTGCATTAAAGATTTCTAGATGTGCTGGTTACATCTTTATGCAAAGCATCTAACTACCCAAAGGACTAGTTAGTTGACCCAAGTCTTCACTTTGAAAAGTGTGATTAGAAAATCAAAGAAGGGATGAGTATCCTGTAGTTTTCAGTAGAATAGGACACCAAGATTGTTTTTTGTTTTGCTGCTGCATTCCTGTGGCATAGGATGAGGTATCACTTTAGCTTCAGAGTAGTGCCATCTACGTCATTCTTTTCTGAATATGGTAAATTGTTGTTTCACCTTTTTCGTGCGGCCACACAGTTCTCGTTTAATGTTTCTAGCCTCATTGAATTTTATATGGTGCTTAAGGTAATTGACACTTGGAAATGATCAAAGCCTTTTTTTTTTCTTCTTGTCAAAACTGAGAATTTGGTTATTATGATTCCATCATAGACTCTAGCCGGTTTTCTTATTTGATGTAATGTAAAAACTTGATAATATGGTGAATTTATGTATGACAATGTTTGCATGTTTTTATATATACAGTTTGTTTGGATTTTTTTTTTTTTGGCTTATAGTGTAAAAAGACAAATTCAGTCTTTCCAATAATATTTACTAGAAAAATCTGTTATAGATTGGCTTAGCAAACTTTTGTGCTGATAGAAGCATTTTGTGACTGGATGATCCGTGCTCTAATGTGTGTTGTGCTAATGCTTGTGTGGTGGGGAATATGTATGTGTGCGTACACATTTGTGTTTGTAAGAGATAGATGGAGGGTTCTTTTTCAGATTTTGAGTGGGTGGTGTTGGGCTCTAATATTTGATTCTGCCTGTTGATTGGTTAGCTTTTGTCAGTATGTCCTTGCTAAACTACTGGTTTAGCTTTCTGAAGATATAATTGTAACCACGTGTGTGAGGTCAGGGTAGAAAGCAGTTTTATGGAGCTTTTGTTCTAACAGCATATAACAAATCACTGGAAATGTGAGTCATCAGCAAAAGGCACTTTATAAAGCAAAAGGTAGAAAAATGTGCAGCATTGCAAATTTTACAGGGTAAACGTGTATATTGCAGTCAGAGACTTACATTTTTATTTAGTTTATTCTTTTGTAAATTTTTTGCAATTAGGAATATCTTGTATAGTTTATAGAATGAATTCCATTTCTTTTCTCACAGAAATAGGATTATTATGGAACAACCAACTATTGGATCTGTTATTAAGTATTTAAAGTTATCATTAGCTATTATTTGCTATGGGGTGGTTTGTGTTTAGTTTCTTTGACTAAACAGTGTATCAGAAAGGTTTGAATTTATTTATTTTTCCCCTGAAGAACACCTTATATCTGAATTTTGAGATAACTATGCGATTCTTCTTTTTCTTTTCTCTCACACTGTTCTTATTTTAAAGCCAAGCTAACAGTGGGCTGTTTGCTTTGTCTCACTCATGGAATGAATGAATTGCATTTGTAGAACAAACACACTATTTTTTTCTTGAATACAGCACTGTGATTTATGGCCAACATGTAGCCCTGATTTTCTATTGAGAGTGATCCTTATTGTCTCTGTATACTAACTCAGTGCAGAAGCGCTTGTCTATTTTGAGTTAAACCAGACCTCTTGTAAAAAGAATCAAATTATTTCATCATGTTGAAAATGAAAAGCTATAATTACTTGTAATTAGGCTTCAAAATTTTTGAAAATTGAGGAATTCTTTTCCAGAGGTTTAAGATCACTCCAAATCAGTGCCTTTGGAAAATAGGAAATAATTTTCTGTTCAATTTGAAATTGATTTAATTTATGCCTTTGACAGCTATTTTGCTTTGATATTTTTGCAGTAGAAATCATTGAACTGTGGTGGTTAGTGCTATAACGTTTTCTGTGATATCATATACTAGTTTGTTCAAAACTTGGTCTCCTGCTTTCAATGAGTTTCCATAAAGTCTGGATTATAGAAGATGCTAAGTAATTTTTTTTGAGCCCCACATATTAGTTCATGAGGAGTTTTGTAGATGTTTTCAGAGGTTTCTAAATTTTCCAAAAGGAAATAGTGAGGGTTGTCCCCCCACTCTGGTAACATATTCCCGCCTCTCCAAGGTATTGGGAAACCTGTATATACTTCTGTAATTTGTATTTTAAAAGGAGCCTTAAGAGAAAACATTCTTTCTCTCTGTATTTAATTTCTTAGGTTAAATTTCAAAAGTTAAATATAACAAATAAGTTTTGACTAAAATCTTATTGGTTAATTCTTAGAAAAAATATTTTTTAAAAGATGTGTACTTATGAAATACTATATTAAAATAGTATTTCTAAATAGTATATTAAAATAGTATTTCTGGATAAATTTTACTTGTTTCATATCTACTGTCTGGTGTTCCCGACCACCCTAATTCACTTTTAGTTTTTAGAACAATTCAGCAGGGAAAGAATTTTGTTCTTCAAAGAGAGTTTTCTTGATAATTTGCATATTATACACACTGAATATCTTATTGTAAACTGAATATTTTTGCATTAAAAGTAACAAATAATTTGAATGGTCTAAGTTTAATCACAGTTAATGGAAAACTAAGGGATAACTAACTTTACAGGAAGTTCTGTGAATAACAAAGGTTGCTTCTTTAAGTTGTCTTAAAATGAGTCCTCACTTCAGTTATCTAATAATTAACCTTTTAAAACTACCTGAGAAATCACTGACAAACATATCAGATGTCAGCAGATGCTATCCCATCTTGTCATCTTTATGGCTTTTGGAACAAATATGTTTTACTATAAACCCACACTTCCTCAGCCAATTCATTTAATTAGAATGTTGGGGAAAAAACAATCAATATAAAATTATTCATTGTTTTCTCTTTTTTAAACTTAAAGACAATATGGCACTAATCATATACTTTTTAACTTTGATTCTTTCCCTCTAATTAGATATTTGTAATAGAAAAAGTCACAGTCATAAAGGTAGCAGAAAGATAATGATTACTGTTATGAATGTCTACGTTTTCAAGGAATATGGAGTATAATATATTTTGTTAGCATGGCTTTAGTTAGGAGGAATTCAAAATTGATATTAATAAGTCGGCATTTGAATAACCCATATGAAGAGATGTGGTCCTCTCTACCTTCAAAATATGTTAGAATCCAGTTCCTCACCATCTATTATGGCATCCCCTGGTCCCAGCACTGTCATCCTTGTCTCAGATTACTGCCATAGTCTCAGGTAGGTCTCCTGCTTCTCTTGAGACCCTCTGTAATTCATTCTGAACACCGTGGCCATCTTGATCCCTTTAGACATATGCCAGACCATGTCACTCCACTGATCAGCACATTGTGATGATTCCCTGTTGTACTCTGAGTAAAAGCTGAAGACCTTACTTACCATGGTCTCCAGGGCCCTCTATGATCTGCTGCCCCATGTCTTCTGGTGCCCACCTCACTTACTCTGCTCCTGTCTTAATAGCTTTTTCTCCTTCTTGAATATGCAGAGCATGCTCTCTTCTTAGGTCCTTTAACTGTTGACCTTCGCCAGAATGTTCTTCATCCATGGAACTGTTTGTCTGACTCCTTCCCCTCCTCTGAGACTCTACTCAGTGCCACCTTCTTAGTGCCTCCTACCTTGCCCATCTGTTACTCTGCACCTTCCCTCATCTCAGTGCACCTGGTTCCCCTTCTTCTGCTCCACTTTCCCCCATAGCATTGGCCATGCTCTAATATACTATTAATTTATTTCTCTGTTATTTATTATTTTTTGTTATCTAGCTCTTAGGGCAGGGATCTTTGAGTTTTGTTTGTTCATTGCTTTCCCAAGGCACTTTATGAGAAGTGCCTGGTACATATTAGACAACTAGGTAAAAACTGATTTTTAATTCTTCAATCAAGTGAGTCATATGTAGGTATTGCCTCCATATAAATTAATCATAAGCCAGCCCTCTGAACCCTGTGAGTGCTATCAATCTTCCTTTGCTTTCTTTAAATTTTGTTTTTTCCTAGCGTTCTAACTGATGTTCTTTTCACTTCTACATCCCTAAACTTTCTTTCTTGGCAATATGGGTATAGAATACTGTCTCTTAGTATGCTGTGGTCTCCTTCTAATCAGTATATAAACCAAAATCAGTATCATATCCTCTCAAATTTTTATCTTCGGTGTTTCCCAATTTACATTAATACATCACCCACTCCAAAGGTAGAAACTTTGTAAACCTCTATAATTCCTGGTACTCTTGGCCATGCCCAGTATGAGGGTTTTATCTATCCATGCTGTCTATTAAATTTTCCTCACATCTGACTATTCCCTTGGCCACTGGGAATAGGCCTGTATTGTCCTTTTTTGGTCCATTCCAGTTGCTTCCTCTGATGATCCATTCTGTCCACTACATTGTTGCAAGATGTAAAACCCATCTCTGATTTTGTCTGCTTTTTATTTAAAAATCTGTGATAGCTCTTCATTACTTGTAAAGAAGGTAAAAGTAGAAGTTATTAAGATGGAATTAAGCCTTCTACAGAAACTGGCATCAACCTTTTACTAAAAGTAATCTAAACCGTTGTTTCTAACTCTGTAGTCATTATGATGTTATAGATGTTTAGTGAAAGAAATGTTTATAAAATGTTTGAGAAAGGATAGATTAAACAAATTTAAAAAATTTTAATTTCAGACCTCTTAATGTTCTAGTTTGTAATGTCAGTTATTAAGAAAGCTTTAATTTATATACATACACACACAGACATATACACACGAGGGTACTTCAAATAGTTCGTGGAAAATGGAATTGAATGATAATGCAAATCTTTCCATGAACTTTTTGAAGATCCTTGTATATATATACTATACTATATATGGTACGTAAATGTGTAAAGTACTTTAACAAATAATTTTTGATCATTTATTAGGTACCAGTACTGTTCCAGATGCTAAGTATGCAATAGTGAACAAAACAGACAAAACATTGGCTTTTATGAAATTTACAATGTAGCAAGGAATATGGACAATAAATAGAATAAAATACTAAAATATGTAGTATATGGAGCAGTGCATTGAGCTGAGGAGGAGAAAGTAGTGCACAGAGGGAGGTGGGAAGTGTTGAGTGAAGGATGGTGGCTGTGGCTAGAGTGGGCAGAGTGGCCAAGGGAAGGCCTCCTCCAGAGGCTAACATCTGAGTGAAGAGATCCATTGTGTTATCCTTTAATCGTTTTGGAACCAGGTAGAAATAGTGAGGTATATGTGTTTTTTACCTAATGAGAAATTGTGGCATTTTATAAGGCATTAATCAGAAAGATACTTCAAGCCACTATTAAAGTAATATCTATGCATCCCTGTAAATTAGTGCTAATGGTCAGTATAAGTCAAACTATTTCACATTTGGAATTTAACTTGCATTCATTTATTACAAAGTCAATATTTAGCTTAAAAATTAAAAGAGATTAGTAATTAGAAGGTATTCAAAGAAAAGTATTAATGTTATGACCCACCTAACATCATATGGTTTCAGGAATGCCGTGAAAATGATTTTTTTACCTTATATTTATAGTGCATAGATGGCTCATTCTTCTTAATGCTGTTAATTAATACTTTTGTAGTAATTATAGAATACGTTAAATATACATTATTCTTCTGAATTTAAAAGATCAGGCTTTTAAAAAAATTAATTTAAAAGGATAATAGAACTGACCTGCACTTTCATAAATTCTTTAACAAAATGGTTTTTTTAAAAAAGATCATCAAAAATAATTTTTGAAGAAATATTTTTTTCTCTGTGGAATACAAAATTTCATAGCCTCTGTTTTCACAGTAAAGTTTGATCATAGTTATACTCTTGGAGGTCATAGTTTTCCATAAAGAGGTAATTGTTCTTGAGAACAGATTGACTGGAAGCTTACATCTCTGTTATGCATTGCAAAGCTAAATGTAATGCTAGCTAGTCAAAAGAACACAGTAAATAAATGGCACATGTACACACACACACACACACCCACCCACCCACCCACCCACCCACCAGCTATGAAATGCAGAGTGCAAGATACCTCTCTGGATATGATGGATATAGGTGACTAACAAACATAAATGGGAACATTTCAGCTCCGAGCTGCATTTCTTATGATTTAGCAGTAATCTAGATAATGAAGTGAGAAGCAGATCAAAATGTGATATAGTAAAAAAAAAAAATGGAGAAGTTGTGGGGTGTGGTTATAGAAACATTCAGAACCATTATCTGGGGTAAATTTCTAGATCATCCAGTGGATGGAAGGTAGGTATAGACATTCAGACTGTTGGGAATGGACACCCTCCCTCTTATCTTTCGGTAATAGGGAAGCCTCTGTTACTTTTCTTATGAAGTGTTTTTGACTTAATCAGAGCCCACCTGCACCTCTAACCACTGAATTCACCTGGATACTGAAGTTGCATACTTCGCAATATAGATTAGTAAAAGTATGATATGGTTAACTGCTTTACTAAGATAGAATTTATACTATAAAATTAGCCTGTTTAAAAAGGTACAATTCAGTGGTTTTTAGTATATACACATATTATGAAATCATCACTGTAATCTAATTTTGGAACATTTTCACCACACCAAAAAAACCTAGTAACAAATATGATTTATATTGACAGCATTATTGGTCTATAGAAATAAAAACGTACCTAAAATAAGAGTTTTCCTACCAAAGTAAATGTTATTGTAACTAACAAAATGTTGAGGTCCTAATCCTAAACTGTAATCATTTGTAATTTCTCAATTTTTAGTTATTTAATTTTTGGTAATTTAAAATGCATTTTGTTTTGTTTTCTCACGTCTCTTGTAATACAGAAAAGCACAAAAATAAAGAAACCACTGTTGGATCACAGTTATGTAAATTCCTTGTTTTGTCTTTTGCCTTATTGTTTTTACCAAGAATTTTAGTTTTTGAAATTCATCCTGTAAGGTAAACACTTCAATATTTCTATACAAAATATTTTTATATTTACATAAACCTTCAAAGTTGACTTCAGAGTTGGTGACGTTTCCAAATTACAATGTTTTAGTTTCAATAATACAGTTTTTCTTTATTCTTTTAAGTAATTTATATATAGAAAAATTCAGTGAGTTCTGTGTGTAATCTGCCATGCTTGACAAGCATATATTGTCAAGTCACCACACCATGCAGGGATCTAGGGCACTTTCCTTGTCCCTAAAATCCTCCTTGCTTCTCATGGTCAGTCTCACCTCCACACGAGTCCTGGGCAACCACTGATCCTTTTCTGCTATTACAGTTTTGCCTTTTGAGTGTCTAATGGAAGCATACTTTTGAGTCTGGCGTCTTTCATGTAGCGTAGTGCAGTGGTTCTCAACTGGGGTGATTCTGCTCCATAGGGATCATTTGGCAATGTCTGGGTACATTTTTATTTGTCACAACTGGGTGGGGAAAGGCGGGGGTTGTTATTGGCATCTTGTAGGAAGAGGCCAGGAATGCTGCTCACAGTAAAGTCTTCACAGTAAAGACATATCCAGCTCAGAATGTCGGTAGTGGCAAGATTGAGAAACCCTGGCATGATGCATTTGAAACTCATCCATGTTGTTGTGTGCATCAGTGGTTCATTCCTTTTTATTTCTGACCTGTATGCTGTGGTGTGGAGGTACCACAATTTGTTTATATTCTCCAATTGAGAGACTTGTATTGTTTCCAGTTTTTGGAGATTATGAACTAAGCTGATATAAACCTTACACTTGTAAAAACCTAGAAAGGGCCTGCAGGGTCCTATGGTGTTTGTTTAACTGTATGAGAAACTGCTACACTGTCTTCCAAAATGGCTCTACAATGTTACATTACCTCCAGAATGTATGAAAGTTCCAGTTGCTTCTGCCCTCATCAGCACTTTGTATTGTCACATTTTTTATATTACCCAATATATTACTTCTGCAGTACTATCTCATTGTGGTTTTAATTTACATTTCCTTAGTGACTAATTATGTTGAACATCTTCTTATATGCTTATTTGCCATCAATATTCTTTGGTGAGGCATTAAATATTTTGCCCAATTTTTGAATCAGGCTGTTTATTATTGAATTTTAAATGTTTTTTTGTTTTTTTTTGACAGTTTTTTTATTGAAAGATAATTGATTATATATATTTGTGTGGTACAGAATCAAATATCAATGCATGTGTACAATATGTGGTGATCAAATTAGAATAATTAGTATACTCATGTTTACAAAATGTAAGCAATCTTTGTGACCTTAATTAATTTCTTGCTTAACCCCTCTCCACCTTTCCCACCTCTAATAACCACAGTTCTATTCTCTCTCTCTTTCTCTCTCTCTTTTTTGCAAGTTCAGTCCTTCCTTCCTTCCTTCTTTCCTTCTTTCCTTCCTTCCTTCCCCCCTCCCTCCCTCCCTCCCACCTACCATATTTTTCTTTCTGTGCCTGGCTTATTTCACTTAACATAATTTTCTCTGAGTTCATCCATGTTGCTTTGAGTGGCAGAATTTCATTTTTTTTTTTGTGGCAGAGTAGTATTCCACTGAGTATATATACCATATTTTTCTTATCCAGTTACCTGTCGATGGACATTTAGGTTGATTCCAACTCTTGGCCATTTTAAACAGAGCTGAGATGAACATGGGAGTGCAGGTATCCCTTCGACATATTGATTTCCATTCCCTTGGGTATATGCCCAGCAGTGGGATTGCTGGATCGTATGGAACTTCTATCCGTAGTTATATGAAGAACCTCCATACCATTTTCCGTAATGGCTGCACCCATTTCCAGTCCCACCAGCAGTGCAGGAGGTTCCCCTTTCTCCACACCCTCACCAGCATTTGCTGTTCTCTGTCTTTTTGATAATAGCCAGTCTAACTGGGGTGAGATGATATTGCAGTGTAGTTAGGGTTAGGGTTTTTTGTATTTTGCAAAGTCTCAGTCTGTGGCTTGCATTTTTATTTTGTTACTGGTGTCATTGGAAGATCAGAAATTCTTAATTTTGATGATGGCCTGTTTATCAATTGTATCTTTTATGGTTTGTGCTTTTGGTTTTGTATCTAAAAACTCATTGCTTAACACAAGGTCACACAGATTTTCTCCCATTTTTTTAATTAAAGTTTTATTGTTTTAAGTTTGACATTAAGGCCTGTGTCTCATTTTGAGTTTTTAAAATATCGTGTGAAGCATGGATCATAGTTTTTTTTGTGCAAGTGGATATTCAATTATTTTTTGCATTGAGTCTATGGAACAGTTTAGAAGGAATTGACATCTTAACAGTGTTGAATCTTTCCATGGATATTGTATATATTTCTGTTCATTTAGGTCTTTCGTTTCTTTCATCAGTGTTTTCTAGTTTTCCTTATATAGATTTTGTATTTTTTTATATTTATATTGAAGTATTTCATTTTTCTTTGTCTTATTATAAATTGTACTTTAAAAAGATTTTAGTTTCCACTGGTTAATTTTTGCTATATAGAAATATGTGTTATGTGACCTTGTGTCCTAGGATGTATTACTTCTGGTGGTTTTAAACTATATTATACTGATGTTTATAGTATATTCTTGTATTGTTAGTTTGCAAAGAATCATTGAATTGTCATTTCATCCCCTTGCATTGTGGGTACAATTGTTGAAAGGCAGAAATAAGTGATTGATCACAGCTGCATGGCTAGTTAATGGTAATGCAAAGCAATAGTCCAAATCTCTTGACTTGGCTGCTAATGCTTTATATATTCACCATTTTATGTTCGTGTGTTGGGGGTGGCAGTATTGTATTTTACAAATCTCAAAACACTGTTGCCATTTAATCAAATAATTTATGGTAAAGTTGGAGAGAATTGAAATCTTCCAATTCAGGATTTTCTATCCACTGGCTTGCCTCACGAGCTGAAGTTGCCCATGTCAAAAGGAAAATGTCTTACAAAGGAAGCATAAATCATTATGTTGTTTTGACCTTAATATTCTTTACTTTTTCAGAGATGCAGTATTTGTAGGTTGTAATGGCAGATAACAGCAGGGGCTTGAGAGGGAGGGCAGAACAGGTTCAGGCATAAGTGAGCCCAGGTGGGATGCTGCCACGGTGGGAACCTCATGCAGATGCCATTGTGAGAATACCATGCACCAAGCTGTGAGTGCAGGATAGCGAAATGTAGAAATAGGGAAGAGAAGGAGGTACCAGACAAAATCCTAACCTGGTTTCTTGGAATTTTTGCCTATTTTACCTCTGAAAAACAAGCTATTTGACACTTGTGATATATCCCGGATTAATATTTGTTAGCAGAAATAATGATTGTTATGCTAAAATACAAAAAAAGTTCCTCAATGTTTAATGGCTTTTTCATTAAATTTAGTTGCCTGCATTCTTTAAAAGAAATTTTAGATGCCATAGACCCTTAATAAGGGACCAGTATGGATGAATAATTCCTTTTACAAGAAACATGTATAAAACAAACAAGGTTAGAAAAATGTAATTAATTAACTCCATGTCTTTTTGAGATCTTAAGAGGGATAATACTAAAGCAGTTCACACAACTTATCCTTTTAGAATAAAAAGAGAAAATAATTTTGGGAAAGTTATCCAACATGATTAGTTTATTTTAGTGTTTATTATTTTTGCCACGAAGTTTCAAACTTGGCCTTGTAGTCATCATGATATTTTACTAGATATTATGATTTTGAAAATCAGGAAGAATATTATGGAAAGTACCTGTACCTCTGAGATTTGAAGTATTTGTAATTTTTTTGGCTGTTGAAGAAATGGGACATAAGATAATGTCATAAGGTAATATACCACTCCAGCTGCCTTATGCTTTGTATTCACAGGTACATGTTTTTTCCATTCTTTTTCTTTTACCTTATTTGTGTTTATTTAATGTCAGTTTCTTGTATAGATGGGTCTTTCATTTTTATCCTGAGGATGTCTTTTTAAATTAAAACCTGCCATCTTGCTCTTTGTATTGTATTTATTTCATACCTTCTTACCTCATTTTTTCCTGTTTTTTTCTTACCTTCTTTTGGACTAAATATTTTTTAGGGCTCTGTTTGATCTCCACCATTGGCTTATTGGCTAAGCCTCCTTGCTTTATTATTTTAATGATAATTCCACAGTTTATACCATGCATCTTTTAACATCAAATAATGTGCTGCATGTACAGTATCAAAACTTTACAATAGTAAGCTTCTGTTTACTGATTACCTTCTTTTGTGCTTTTGTTGTTATACATTTTATATATGTTACAGATGTCACAAACCCTCGTAGGTAATTTTCACTTACATAAGTTAAATATTTAAATAAAATATATTTACCACTTTTGATCCTCTTCACTTCTTTGGTTAGAGCCATTTTTCCAACTGTTGTAATTTCCTTCTGCCTGAAAACCTATTTTTATAGTGTACATCTGCTGGTGATGAATCCTTTCAGCTTTTGTTTGTCTGAAAATCATTATTCTGTCTTCAGTTTTGAAGGAAATTTTTGTTGGATATAGAATTTAAGGTTGAGAGTTTGCATTTTCTTTATTTTCTTTAAATGTGTCCTATTGTTTTCTTCTCTTTCCTGTTATTTCTGATGAGAAGTCTTTTCATTTCTCTGCATATATCTCCCCCCTCCCCACTTCTAGAGTTTTCTCTTTTCAATTGTTTTTTGGCAGTCACAATTTGATGTACCTTGGAGTGCTTTCTTTTGTGTTTATCCTGCTTGACATTTAAAAAATTTCTTTAATCTGTGCATGAATGATCTGTGGATTTTTTAATTTGAATTTGAAAAAATTCAGTTTATTTCTTCTTAAAAATATTTTTCCTGTTTTCTTCCCTACTTAATCTCCCTACCTCCAACCCTTCTCTTCTGGAATTTTAATTGTACATATGTTAGTCTGTTTGATATTGTCTCACAGGTTAATGACTGTTCTTTTCTTTTTTAATTTTTTAGTTATTTTTTAATGTTTTTCTTGCATATTCACTTGCATATTTATAGTAGCTATTTTAAAGAATGTTTGCACATTTTCATCTTTGTGTAATCTCTAAATTTGTCTCTTGATTAAATTGAATCTTGTTTATGTGTTACATTTTGTTGCTTCTTTGAATGTCTAGTAATTTTTGACTAGACATTGGATATTAAGAATTTGGAGTGGTTCGTTGCTTCATTTTGTTATTTTCTGTTAAAGAATGTTGGATTTTTTCCAGCAGTCATGTTAAGTCACTTGAGAATCATCTTGGTTCTTTTTTTAAAAGTCTTTTAGGGCACGTCTGGTGTAGACTTTACTCTAGGACTAGTTAAGTCCAATATTAAGGTGTGCTCTTTTTGTGTCTCTTTCAAATTGCTTCAGATGTTTGAGGAAGATTTCATCATTTTTGCTGGTCTGAATTTGAAGATGACTTCATAAAATCTCTAGGAATTGTTTAGCTTATAGCTCCTATTTTGCTTTTTTCCTCTGGCTTCAAGGAATTTCACTTCATGTGTGGTGTTCAGCCAGGGACTCGTGGAGACTCCTATTAAGAGTCTTGGAGTTGTTTCTTTGGGCAGCCCCCACTTTCCTGGTTCTCTGAACATCCAGTTTCAGTTGATTCGTTTTGTCCCCATGAATGGGTGACATGCAGTGCTCCATTTGGATCCCTGCACTGTGGTCCTGAAGGTGCTTCCTGCCTCAAATCCAGGGCTGCCACAGGGCTCATCTCCTTTGTTTCTCTGCTTCTCTTGTATCCTAGTCCTATTCAGTGCATTGTTCGATTTCTGGAAATGTGGTTGTTTGCTGGGTGTTGTCCAGTTTTCTAGCTCTTTACAGCAGGTCCTAGTTACTCCACCATGGCTGGAACATACTGTCTACTTTGTACTTTCTGTGCTTACTCTGTCTATTTTTCATTTGCTAGTCAAAAGTATTGTAAGATACCGTAGAGTCATACGATTCTTTTGTGAATGCTGTTTCATATGTTCTTCTGTATAACACGTGATATTGATAGAGACATTATTCTTAATCTCATTTATTAGATGAAGAAACTGAGATAGTTCAGGAATCTATAGGAATTTGGTTCCTAGTCTGCAGTGCAAATCTTACTTCCTTTTGAGATTCTTTTTTACTCTTTATAAGAAATCATAAAAGTCAAGGTCAGAGTTACTTGCCATCTTGAAATATTGTTGACTTTTCTTTGTTGCCTTATTTACCAGATTGCTTTTAAAGATTGCTCTGATATGGAAGATTTAGGGAAAAAGGCTGTATTAACATATGTTGCAGAAATTAGCTTTTTTTTGGTCTATGTAACATCCATGCCATTCAGTTTGGGGGAGTCTTTCATTGATTTTTGGTGGTATGCAATGCCCTGCTTCCTGCTTTTGGTAGGATGCAAACAAGTGGCCTGTTGGAGTGAGTGCTAAGAGTGAACCATGTTGACAGTGGTGTCCTGGGCAAAGTGCTCATGCTAAAAAACTCTTTCTCTACTTTTTGCTTCTTCATTCTTCCAAGCTTCCTTATGCTAGCCCGTTTTTTTACGCCTGGTACTACAGCCTCTTTCTAACTTTTAAAAAGTAGCCCTTGATGTCTTTCTTTTTCTGTGTGCTTATCCCCATTTTTTTTTTTTATTGCTGCAACCTCAGAAACTTAAATGGTAGATGGAATGTCTGATTTGGAACTTAGATCAATAGTTATGTAGTCATATAACTTATTAGGGTTCTCTTATCCTTCTCAAAAACAGTGTTTTTTTGCCTTCTTCTCCATGATTTTGTGCTAGGTATGTTCATCTGTTCTTAACAGGCGTTTGTTTTCCTAATTTGTAAAATAGAGATGATAATTTCATTTAAATATGTGTTTGTATGTATGTATTTTCATTTTATCAAATCTGGTGGGGGTGGTGTGAGTTTTTGTGATGTGGTAGTAATACAGAAACAGGTACATCATGAGTGTTCTTGTTTCCCGGTAATGATGGCAGCCAGACTTCTACAGGGTTGCAAGGTAATTTGGAGGTGGGCTATGATATTATAAGCATTCTTCAAAGGCCCTTTTTGTTAGGTTGCCTTGATCTACATTCTTTTCTAGTCTCATCATATTGAGGCCATATAACACAAAACAAATAAATGCACAGTTAGAAAACATATTGAATAAAATAATAACTTACAAAAGTTTATTAAAATGTACTTAAATTTTTTTTAAAAAAGATCTGCAGATGATAAGACATAATACTCTGTTAATGACTGCTGCTTTGGAGAGCTTTGTCTTCAGAGGCAGCTAAGAGTATAGAATAACTTTAAAATTGTAACTGGAGCTCTATTGAAACTCATAACTTGACATGGAAGTTAGCGTTTCCTTCATCATCCGTCTTGGATTCTTCTCCATTCACATTAGTGTTTTCTTTTTCTGTTAGGTGAGCAATATTGTATATCCTCTATTTGCTCCTAGGAGGAGAATATGTATCCTTTGGCACATATGCCAATATGGATCCCAATAGTTTTCATAGAAAAACAAAATACAAATTAGCTTTTACTGTGGAGCATGATCTTCTAAAAATATTGCATTACTTTTTAAGTAAAATATGAAAAGACTGCTTTGTAGAGGAAATGATTCTGTTGTACTTTTATGTTTAGGTCTTTAATTTTCCAAGCATTGTCTCTAAGCTTAAATTATTTAAATATTAATGACAACTTTAAATAGCTATTAGTTTTTTAGAATATAAACTGTTATGATTATTTTCATATTTGAGATCATAGAGAAATTATGTAATACACGATAATGTCATATATTAATTCCATAGAATTGTTTTATATATACTATGTTTAGTGGCTAACTAACATTTAAGCAGAAAACACATCTTGGAAAAAAACTACTTAATTAAAAATTAAACAATGAATTAAAACTTAAATTATGCAAAACTAATAAGCAGCATTACCAAGACCAACAATTAATACACTACAACATATTCATGAAAGATGCTAACGTTTTAACGTTTGTTTTATGTTAGAACTGCAATTTGCAGTGCATGTGATTTTGGAACATTTATTTTGAAGAGCTCAGCATGTCTGAATTAAGGCATAAATCAATGACCTAAGATTGTTAATGGTATAGAATTTATCATATATTAAAATCCTTGATAATGCAAACAGCTACATAGGGAAAAAATCCAGTTCTTTAAACAGTGCCAACATCATCTCAGTACATTCGATTGCATTTATTCATTATAATGTGCACGTCAACAATGTAGAAATGCATTCAATTGACAAGAGCCCTAAAGTAGTCTATTTTGTTTAACTTTTTTTCTTTGTTCATGCATAATGGATGTAGGATCACAATAATGACAGTTACCAAGGTTTTGAACTTCAAGAACTTTCTACAAATAAATAAGTAAAACTAAGGACTATTAAACTTAAGAAAATATGAGCTGTTTAAAAAAATTCCGTAATATGATTCAACAAAGCACACCTTTATGTATATATTTCATTTAAAATAAGCTGGACATATTAACATGTAGACTTATAACTTGCATAGCTGAATTAGTTGTTTGTCTTTTGCCTTATGATTCATACCATTGTCCTTATAAGCTGATGATATTTATAATGCTTGTGTGCTTGATGTTTGCATGTTTTAGACTGAGCAGTCCTTAATGTTTGGAAGGAGTGCTCCATATACTTAGGTAAGTAAAGGGAGCCTTTTCAGGTCATGCTCTATCCATTCATTTGTATGTCAGGTGTTTGGCACTTAGCTAGGCACACAGCATACAAAGAATAAAATGACTGTTTGAACATTTGCCCTCAAGAATTTTATTCTGTCTGTATATGTATCTTTTTGGTGGCTGGCTGGTATGGGGATTGAACCCTGGAGTTTAGTGTTATCAATAGTACACTATAATGAACTGAGCTAACCAGATAAGATAGCCCTAAGAATGTACAATTTTAGTAGAGAAAGACATAAACTGATAATTATTAAATAGTACAGTAACATTATTCCTGGAAACATGCCTAAGGTTTCATGAGGTCACAGATGGTGGGACCTGATTAGCGGGGGGTGGGGTGGGGTAAGTTGGGGAAAAATATACTAATCACTAATTTAATGCTTTAACTTGTTTACCCTCATCTACTCTCCTCAGACAGATAATAAATGTAGGCATTTAGAGAAATTTGCCATTACCATAGTGTAAAGAGATTTGAGGGAAGGTTTGGATTTATTGTTGTTGGTAGTGTACCCTTTAAAAATCAGTGTACGCTCTAACAGAAAAGCAGCAAAGAATACCTAGTATTTCTTTCTCTGTCTTTTCACCCCTTCTCTTCATTCCTCTCCTCACACAGGTTTTTTTTCTGAATCACTTTTAATCAATTTTTAAAGTTCTGGCACTGGCCACATTTAAAATTCTTTTGAGCCCAATTTCATATGGGAGTAAACAAATGTTTTCTTCTATATTTCATAACAAAGATAAGATCTGCTGTATGGCCACACTTAAGTACATAGTGAGCAAAAGAAGCAAAGAAGCCTTCGGGAGATGATGTTGGTTATGTGTGCCTTACAAGATAGTTATTATTATGAAAACTTGCATGTCAATGATAAAAGTTGGTTAAATTTGTTTTTTAAAAAACAGAGTCGAGGGGGGTTCTTGGTTCCTTTAACGGAAGGATGGTTGTATCTGACAGCCCAGAGTAGTTGTTTTGGAGGAGATAGTTGATACTCAAACTGTGTCTAAATAGTTTTAGGCAGTTCTGAGATTTAAAAATGTCTCCTGGAACCCAAATTAGGGTGAGCAGTTTCATGGCTTGGTAAAGGAATGGAGAATTAGGGAGGCACTTAAGGATGAGGTGAGCCGATTTAGTAAATATTTTAGAAAGTTGATACTTACTGCTCTGCATGCTGGTTTTGGTCCTAGGTTTGTGAGATTTGGACAAATCTAAACAGGCGTTTTTCATTTGTAATGTTGGTTTATGATAAATAGTTTTCTTGTTTTGTGTAAGTTTTTTTATAGTTAAAATATTAAAAGGTACATTAAACCACACTTTAAGTACTAGATCTGATATTGCAGTACAAACTTTCTAACATCTTTGTAATACTTATTTTATTGAAAAGCTAGAAGTAATTTGTGAGAGTTGGCTCTCTTGATAAAAAATTATATGCACCACATTCCTTTTAGTAAATTAAAGTTGGCCCTAAAATGTGAGTTTATATTATTTAAATTATAATTGCCCCTGACATTTATGATACGATTAGTGTTGTGTTCCCATAGCATAAATGTAGTTACTATACTTAAAAAATATGTCAAATATGTCAAATTTATAAATTTATGTATATGTTACAGTCACTTTTTTCCTAAGGGTATTTGGATAGTAAACTATGTTTTGTTAAATGGAAAACATTTTGTTCTACTTCGTGAGGTTTATTAAATTTAATGTGCCACTACTGTCTAAATCCCAAAATTATCTTATAGGGAGAGTCTATGCAAAGTAAACTTTTGAATAAATTATATTAGTACACCTAAGTTTAAAACTTTTTCCTTTTTTGGGAGAAATGTTCTAGATAAAAACCACCTAATTAGTTTACAGTGAGCAATTTCTACACTGAGACGAATTTGGCATTTTCTTTAGGTCAAGATTGTCTGTATCGCTTTCTAAGGTGGTAGAAAACTGCTGAACCCGTGCAGTTGGTAAGGGGTATTGGAAGTGTGATGTCACGGCATGACGATATCAGCACTTCCCACTTTCCTTTGGTGAGGGCGAGTTGAGCCAATTTGTTATTTTATTTTTTCTAGTCTGCTCCCCAATTCTCTCTCCTCTAAGCCCTACCTTACCACCTCTCCCTAGATCTCAACTGTAATCTCTTCTGTTACAGATCATTCTTCTCAACTTTTACTTTATTCTCTAAAATGGTTTGCTATTTCTATGATAACAGAGGAGACTTGGTCCCTATGCTTTGTTAGTTTACAGTGGTAGAGATGGTCATTTTAGGAGAGAAGAGAAATATAATTGGGACCAAATATAAGTTTCTGCTGAGGGTTTTATCCTTAGTCATCCTAAAGGTGAAATTATTGGTTTGCTTCTGTAACCTGTTCTTTTTTTTATTAAGATTTGCCTATCAAAGATTAAAATGTATTTATTACTTATTCTTATGGTGCCAGGCATTTAGTAGGAGGTAGGGATTGAATTGTGTCCTCCTCTCTTTCCCCCAAGTTCATGTGTTGAATTCTTAACCCCCAATGTGACTTTATTTGGAAGTAAGGTCTATAAGGAGGTAATTTAGGTTAAATGAGGTACTAAGGGTGGGTTCCTAATACAATAGAATGGAGACACCAAAGAGCTCTCTGTCTCTCCCTCTGCATGCACAAGTGTCCTCACATGGCAGTGAGATCAGGGTACCAGCACGACTGGATCTGGTGAAGGCTCTCTTCTAGGCTTGATATGGCACCCTGGACTCCAGAGCTGAAAGAAAATAAATGTCTGTTGAATTAAGCCACCCAGGCTATGGTATTTTGTTATGGCAGCCAGAGGAGATTAGGACAGTAGTCAATTAACACAAGTGCTATTTGACACCAAAACTAGCTTGCTCCTACTTGAATCAGTTTGTTGAGCAACTCACAACAAAGAAAATAACTATTATTGCAAACTGTGAGATAACACTGTAGAGATCACCTATCCTGTGATATTTTTATTTTTCTGTATGTAGTATTTTCTTTCTACCTATAAGTTTGGCTCTGGATTTGAATTCTACTGTGATCCATGGTATTTATGTATATTATAGGCAGTCATATGTGTACAGCTCAGTGTATTTTCATAACATGAGCATACCCACGTAATCAGCACCTAGGTCAAGAAACTAAACAGTCTTAGAAACCATCTCTTTCTCCCTTCTGGTCGTTGCTGATGCCCCCCTCTCCCAACCACCATGAAAGATAACTAGTACAGTTAACTTTTCATGTAACAATCTTGATATTGGCTATGTTTCTTCCACATGATGGTTTTGAATTTAAATCTAATCTTAGACCCCCAAATTTTTGCCTTAAAAATTTCTTTTTCTTTTATCTAACTTCTTTTATATTCTTGGCCTTTGACCTGTCAATAATTTAGTCCCTCCCTCCCCTCCCATTTGTGCATTGCATTACAAAGAGAGAACACTATTTTACGGATTTTTGGAAATAGGTTTCATAAGTTCCTATAAATAAATAAAATGTCTACATCAGCTTTATTTTGTAAATCTTGAAATTCAAACTTTAGAGTTTGTGATTTAATATGCTTATGTTTTAGCTTGGTATGCACACAGCCCTCTGTGGGGGGCCATTTCAGCTACCATTATTATAGTGAAAATATCTGTAAAGGAGGCATGCCTGTGAATATTCCAGTTCTGTAAGCTACTCTAATGAGGTATTAGATCAGAGGTGGCATTACATTTTGGAGGGGATGCTGATTAAATGCAGTTTGCATATTATTATATTGCTTTTTCAGTTGGCATCCACTTGCTGGTGTGACACTAGCTCAGGGCCAAGAAGGAATCTTAGTTTTGAGTTTAGATATGGAATGAGAAGGATGGTTATGTTTTATTTGTGCCTGGGTCAGGTTTTCCTATTAAATACATCTCTGGTATTTACGATAGAGATTTCACCAAAGGTATAATTTAATATGCAAGCACGTCATCTTTTATACAGCAGTTCATGAATATTGAAATTTATAAAGTGAGATAAATGTGTATTGTTAGTGTTTCAAACTGATAAACATATTACAGTATTGTCAATATTTTTCTAATTATAGATATTTTATTGATTCCTATAATACAATGAATATTCTGTTTGAAGTGGAAAAAGACTATAAGGCATAGTAAATTTTTTAGAAAACATACAGTGAGATATATTTACTTTTCATATGCATTATTTCCAATGCATGCAAATGAGTTTTATATAATGGGTAAATCGTTTATCAATCAGAGAAGCACCATAGCTTATAAACACATTTATTTATATATAAACATATATTTTTGTATAAACATACACATGCATACATGTATACATGCATGCACACATACATACATGCACACCTACACACATGCTTACATAGACACATACATGTTACGTTTTGGGGGTTAGACATGCAATTGCAGTTGCTGGTCAAACAGTGTCTATAAGGCTGTTTTCTTTGCATCTGGTGATGGAATTTGAAATGCTGCATGGGGCAAGCAGTCAGCAAGAGGAGGTAGATGGAACATGGGGGGGAAGCAAAAACAAGTGGAACCCACAAGCATTAGCTGGAGCCTATGAGGATGGACAGAAACCTGTGTCAATTCTTACCAAATCAGACCTTGATGGTGTAGATTTTCTGCAGAAGCTGGGGCCCTTCTTCAAGGAGCTCAACCCACACATGCCTGGTCTAGATGTGGAGAAACTGATGGAGATCCTGATGGAGGTGGAGCAGTTGTAGGACCAGCCCCTGCTCACCCCAGCAAGGTTCCCCAGCAGAGGTGACATGGTATGGGAGCTACAGATGGCTGCTGCCTTCCACATTTTCAATGAAAATTCCCCTCCTGGTTCTTCTGAATTAGAAACACAAGGAAAGAGAATTCTGAGAAATACAGTTCACTGCTTAGCTAAGGTGACACATTACAAGGCCACCACAAAGGGTTTTAGTTATTTTTTATTGGCTATGAGCATTGATTTTGACTATGATAATTTTTTTTGAATTTTCTTTGAATATGATAACTTTTTAAATAGTAAAATTATCAACAAGTTATATTACCATGACCTGTCCTGCTGGTAAATGATATACTAACAAATATCCCCATGCTCCCTCTAAACATACATTTATGTTGATCAATTAATCAGTTAATATTCATAGGTAAGGTGAGATATGATAGAAGGTATTTAGGTCCTAAATGTCTATTTGCCCAGTTTTTTTAGATCTATGAGATGATTTTGTTTTTATTGGACCTCTGTAGTGTTGTTTTTTTATATAGCATTCTACCCAGTCAAGATGTGTTGTTAAACAGGATGTAATTAAATAAAATAATCAATTGTGAAAATGAAATGAAAAAAGAGTACGTTTTTGCAGTCCTGAGTCTAGCTGTAACTATTAGGGCTGTAGAGCACCACAGACCTGGATCCTGGGCCCATGGAGAGTTAGTTGTTAGGTAAGTTTTTGTTTTTAATTGGTCACCTCTGTTAAGTTTTCAGGTCCATAATTTAATAAATGATGGATCTTTTATTCTATTTAAATATATATTATCCTCAGTTCTGTAATACTAAAACAGTGTTAGCATGGCCATCATTTTACGTAATTGACAACTTGATGGGAAGCATAAGTTTCAATTTTGTTTCTTAAATTGCTGTACTCTTTGCATTACTAGCTTTAGTGAGATGTTTTTATGCATTAGACCCTTCCCTGAGAGTCTTATTTTTGAGGGAAAATGAAGGAAAGGGAATAGGTATTAGCATGGTACAAGGGGTCTTCAAAAAATTCATGGAAAGGTTCAGGTTATCTTACAATTGCCTTTTTCTGTGAACTTTTTGAAGTGCCCTCATGGTATTGACTTGCAGATCCACTGATATTGTAATGTATTGTGTCTTTGATCCTAACAGCAGACAAGGTAGAAATGTGTCTCTTTGATAGTAGGTTTTTATACATCTACATGAAAATTCTATATCTTTTTATCCCACACAGACTTTAGTACTAAGATAGAAGATTGACGCTTGCTTAGTTGCATTTAATACCCCCTGAATATCATTGCATTTAACATCTGAAATATACTCTCATCAAGTTATGCCTTGTTGAGTTTGTTTTTCAGTAGGCTTATGGAGGATTAATAAATATAGACATGTTTATGGTGTTTTGACTTGAGAAAAATACTTGAAAGTCCAACGCGCCGATAAGGTACCCTGAATTAAGCTCAGGGATGGTAGGTAGATTTTACCTCTTTCTGCTTCTTCGATTGGAGGTGGGTGAGTGGAGACTGTGTTGAGAGAGATTCTGGGGCTGCCTGTGATGTCATGGGGAAAAAAGACTGTGATGAGTCCGTGATCGCACATGTGCCACTCACTTGCCATCTCTGATTTAGCTGAATAGAATGACCTTTTGAAATGCGATTAAAAAGTGCTGAATTGCCCAGATGCTATTTATTCTTTATTGGCTCTTTAAGTTTATTTTATGACTTAAAACAACTTCTTCAGATGGAGTAGATAGTAATCATAATTAAAATGTCTTGTACATAACATTCCACATCTGTAGCTCTCTGAATATATATTGGTAGATTAAAGATGCTTTTTGAATATATTTTTGAATTTTTGAATATAGTTTGTCCTATTTTAAATATGGTTTGTTTTATGAAAAAAAACTACACCATATCTTCTTGTGTAAAAAAGCTGAGAATTCATATCTGTTGGTGAAATTGTATGTTTTTGTCCTTTATTAGCAATTAAATAAGTAGGGACATATTAAAAAAATAATAGCTTGTGTCTTGTAAATAGAAAACAAATATTGGACATTTTTGACAATATGAAAATTAAAAGAAGTAGGTTAAATAAGATCATGATGTGAGATGTGAACTTTTGCAGGTAACAACAAACTGCATATAAAACACAAAACTATGGTTACTATTTTTCTATATATAGACTAAAGAGTAATCTATATAGTATCCTTATTACTCCATTTGCACTGAATTGTCCATGATTCAGTGTCCTTGTCAGCTATTAAAGATCATTTTCTTGTTTTTGTTTTTCAACCAAATATTAGGGCTAATTCTGTTTGTCTCTACTCCCCCTCCTTACGCAGGGTATTCATGTACATATCACTCAGTGCAACATGGTTAGTTGTTATTATGGAAGCTTTGGGTTATAGTCTAGATGTCAATATGTCTAAAAGCGAATTATGTAAAAGTGAAAATTGTACCACTAAATTTTTTAATATCAAAATGTTTTATAGTGTTCATTTTTATAGAATTTATTTTTTGTCTGTGAAAGATTCATAAAATCTTTGTCTTTTGTGTCCTAGTTTTGTCTGTTCTACTCTTTGCTACTCTGTTTTCTTCTTCCAGGTTTTCACTTTTACTTCATTATTTTTATTTGAGAAAAATCATTTTCTTTATTGTATAATTGTCTGTAATATAGTCAGAATTAAGTGTAATTGACAAAGGTTGCCTTCAGTCCTGGTAGGTGAGATAATCTGTGTTCCTTGGATCTGGTCAAGCCAGAGTTTTGTGTATTCTCCATGAAGGTGAATGTGCTTTTGTTTGCTCATCCACTCACCTCACGTGTGTCTACTCAGTAGTGCCTTGTGTCCCAGGTGTGTGGTCCAGATGTGTGAACAACGCTGGCCATGCTTTCACTCTGATGGGGCTCACCTGCAGGTGTAGCAGAGTGAGAAAATGAACAGCAACAAAAACAAGATGAGAGAATGTTAGGAAGTGATGAGTGTTTGGAGAAAAAGCAGGAAAAAGGGGATGAGAAAGATTGGGGATGGGAGTGCTTCTCATTTTGGGTAGGGTGATTATTGAATCTGACCTGACCCCTGCGAGGCCCACACGGGCAGGTGGGAGCTCACCTTGTGTAGGTCTGTCTCCCTTGTTCAGTCTGACAGATGTGCATCTTCACATAGCTCACCAGCTCTTCAGGTGCACTGTTGGGGCTGATGTGTGCCTTTTTCCCCAGCTACACTGTTGATTCGACAAGGGTAAAGATAAGAGTTGTTTTATTTACCTAATACACACTTAACACATGTCAAAGTAGTTGTCTCATAACTGAATTAATTCCATAGTTACCTTCAATTGTAGCTATTTTAAGTAATCAGACAGCCATCACATTCTTGAGGAAGACTTCCTTGACTCTTTAAAACCGTTGGGGCCCTTTTTTGTGCTGGCTTAATCATTCCCAATATATTATCTTTTTTTTTGGTAACTGGCTCGTAGAGGGATCTGAACCCTTTACCATGGTGTTACAAGGCCGTGCTGTAACTGTTATCTGTTAATATGACTTTACCCCATGAACTCAGTACTTTCCAGAGGTTGGGATTGTGTCCTCTTTACGCATTATGTCTTCTGCATCTAGTGCAGAGCCCCCATGCACGAGGTATTCAGTAAATATTTATTGAATGAATTCCTCACCATTTTAATGATGTCAGTTGTAATAGCAAGTTAAATGAATGTTCAAAACCAGTATAGATTGATATCTACTACGAAAACCTTTTTAGTTAAAACAAATGTTAGTGTAAATATGACATTAATTTTTACTGGCAGAAATCTCTGTTCTTTCTAACTTTGAACTATACTATTGTGTATAATGTTATCTAAAAACAGCAATTAGGATTTCATCATGGTAAAAGCAATAACAGAAAAAACAAACAAAAAAATTTCCAAACTGAGTGCTATCTGTATATTTTTTGAGTAAAATCATTGTATTTCAAAGATGGAGTTATTGTTTTTGGTAGTTTGTTATGAAAAATTGATTTAAATTTATATGCTCACAAATGATTAGTAAAAGGAAATATAATGACATATAGGCTTATAACTTTTTATACTATATTAGGCATATGTTGCTATTGTATCATATCACACAAAAGCATATATAGGTTTACATGATATCATTTTCTTGTAATCCCATAAGTTATTGTATATTACAGTTGATAATCTTTCTTCAAAGTTTTCTTGTATCCTCTGTTATGAAGCCTATTTATAACTTAATCCTGCCTTTGGCTCATGGTAACTATTCTGCTTTTAAGTAAAAGAGAATCATATTGCTTTAGGTGTATTCTTAGGACGAGTAAAGAATCAAAGAGTTGTGGCCAATCAGCTTTCTGCCTGTTGACCTTTTTCTTTTGGGGCTCTTTGATCAGTGTTGAAAGGGAGAGCTGGTTCCAGCCCTTTCTGGGGGAGCCAGCTTGGTGTGATGGCAGGTTCAGATCAGGCCTAGGAGTATCTTCTCATACTTCCTGGGTAGGTTCTGCCAGCTTGCTGTATGGCTGCCACAACAGTAACCCTGTGCACGGCTTGATTGGTGAGGATTTACATGTGTGCTAATTAGAGTGGAATAAATGATTGGCTGTTTGCTGCATTGCCATAAAGGGTGCCCAGATGTACACACTACATGAACATAATGTGCCTGGGCATGGCGCATCAAAGTTTGTCAGCTGCATTACCTCAGCAGGCTTAGGGCCTGTCGCACAGAATTTGCTGATAATCGTCCCCTGTGATTTAGTGTCTTACTTGGTGAAAGTGAAAGACCTCAAAATAATGTCTTGGCAACAGAATTTTTGATCCTTTAGGAAAAGAACAAAATATGCTTGAACTTAACTGGGAATAATGAATAGATGACTTTAAGCTATGTATATTCAAATGATAACTTCTGTTTTGAAATATTTTCCAGTAAAACAAATAAAATATCAAGTAAATTGGCATAATTGAATAAATTTAATCTTTATAAATTGCATAAACATCAGTCTTTTAGATTGAATTAAGCCATTTAAAAACCATCTATGCACATATCTGATGAAAAATGTAACATGGGATGATTTCATTGAAATTCCAAAAACACATTTTTCTAGAACTTAAACTTTACTATGTATATATTTAAAAATCCATAATATATCTTCTCTGTAAATGTGCAACTAAGACCAAAAAAATCCCCCTTGTATTGCATTTATGCACAAAATCTGTAATATTTGATTACCTTGACAAGTAATTCTGTAGTTACATGTTCATAATATTGATAATGTATTAACATACAATGATTAAATGGTTAAGTTGCCATGTGAAAGTTAGGAACATTTATCCAGCACAGCTAGGCGGGACCAAAACCTTTCCGTTTACAGATGTCTTGTTTCCATCTCTGTGCTCCTCTGAGATGCCAGCCTGATAGCATTGATTCTTAGCTTTGATAGTGTGCTGCACTTGAATGACCCAATACAGTTCAGTGATAAGGTTAAGTTAATTACTGTATGTGTGCTATGCAGCTTCCACTTGATTACTGCTGAGAAAGGTTTTGATGCCTTTTACTTTAATTAAGCAAAAGGGAATGAACGGATATAATTGGTTTTTGAAATAATCCTGTCACTATCAAGGAGCATCATGTGTTTCCTCCAACTTTGTTACATGTACTTCTAGAAGCAAAATTCTATGGATAGAATGAAGTTTTTCTATCACATTCGATACTGAGATGTTACGATATTGACATTAATGTGAATTTATGAAGAGTATAATAGTATATTTTAAAGAATTTTGACCTCAGAAATGTTTGCTTATAACTTCTATTTAAAATGATGATAATTATTTTATGTGTTCATATAAATATACTGAAGATGTAACTTTTAATGCAACTTAGTGCATTGGCTTCGTGATATATTTTCAATCCAGTTTTGAGTTAGGACAAATTTAAGTTTAAAAAGTTTACCACAATATTTAGGTTTCTGTGGTTTTTACCTGTTACCTCTATTGTATTTAATTAATTTGACTAAGCCTGAAGAATTTATACAAATTAATAAATATGTAAACATGAAGAAAAGCTGTAAACTTCTCTGGTGTTGCATATGGCTTCTAATTTTCATTTTCTTATGTAGGAGTATTGAATTTCACTTCAGTATTTTCAATTTAAAATTCTAATTAATTGAGATTTCTCTTATTGTTTGAATAGAAATGTATAATTGTACATGTTCTTCGTGCATTTTTTTCTAATGAGTTTATCTAAAATATGTGAACACTGTAGTTTGGGGAAAGGTTATAATATTTTTACTGAATGTAAGTTCTTGCTCTCTAATCTTTATAGGTACCCATTACTTTTCCCACAGGCATTCAAACATTGTGATTATTGTCCTCATGGGCTGAGGCAGCTGCACACTTAATAACTGTGGGATTGTCGACACCACCTCTCTTCTCTAAGTAATGTTTCTGTAAATAAGCCTCACAGTGATACTAGATTCAAATGACATAATGAGAATGCTTTTATAGCAGTAAAGATCTATAAGTTTTAACAATTTCTACTTACCTGATACATGTTTTCTAACGTTCACTATCTCACAGGGTGACAATCAAATGAGTTAATCATTGCGTTTGACTTTTGTTTTCTATGTTTTAAGTAAACGTACTGAATCTGAATAGAGAATGGCAAAACTGGCTCCGTGAACAGAGTAGTCAAGCTGAACTAGCCTAGATGAGAAGGAATAGTTATAAGCAAAATGGCTATGACAGATCCTTCATTTTACTAGAGGATTGACAAGAGTTTGTTAAAATAACACTCATGTTATTTTTCCTAATGTTCTGTCAGAATGAGACAACAGTTTAAAATGAATGATGAATTGTCTCTGTCCATTCTCCATGTACCATATTCATGGGAGGGGGGATAAAACTTCAAAATAAGTTAACTAAAATTTAGATTTTAATTAGTATTTAGTTTTAATCTTGGTAATTTTGGTTGACATGATAATGCACCCCACCGCCAAGTATCCACGTCCTCATATCTGGAAGCTGTGATTGTGTTATTTTACATGGCAAAGGGGAATTAAGGTTGTAGTGGAATTTAAAGGTACTAGTCAGCTAACCTTAAAATAGGGAGATTGTCTGGGTGGGCCTGCTGTGATCACAAGGGTTACAGAAGAGCAGGTCTTGGTGATACAATGTGAGAAGGACCTGACCCACCATTGCTGGCTTTGCAGATGGAGGAAGGGCCTTGAACCAACAAATGTGGGTGGACTCTAGAAGCTGGAAAGGGCAAGGGAAGGAATTTTTCCCTAGAGGATACAGAATGGAATGTAACCCTACTGGCACCTTGATTTTAGCTCAGTGATTTCTGAGTTGGACTTCTGAACTGCAGATCTGTAAGATAATAAATTTGTGTTGTTTTAAGCCATTAAGTTTATGGTAATTTATTATAGCATCCCTAATACAGTTACTTATCATCAAAAGCAAAGTTATTCATTTAGGCTTATTTAAAAGTAAACCATTTTATTAATTGCTATTTATTTATTTATTTATTTTTTAATTGTAAACTTCAGAATAACTGTGTGTGTTTGGTTTGGCCGTGGCATGTTTTATATATGTGTCTTTTATAGAAAGGGCTTGTGTTTGGCAATTCCAGGGGTTAGTGTTCTGAAACCTTGTCTTTGGTAACTTTAAAATGTGGTTATTAGGGAGGCAGTCGTAATTAGAGTTAGAAATCTTGGGTTCATGTTCTAGCTCCTACGTCTTAGTTATAGGAAAATGGGGTTAGCTTCTTCATCTAAAAGTGGAAAAATGATTTGTCTTTTGAGTAATTGATGAGACAATATGTGAGAATGTGGTTTAGTAAACATAAAATCCTATCCCAGCACACACTAGTATTAAGATTACAGCCTTTAGTTCTAGCTTTAATACATGAGACATGAGAGGTCTGCACAACAGTGGTTTGGAAATATGAGTCCTCTATCTTGGGTTCTTGGAGCTGGCAGAACCTTACCCTGGTGCCATATCGGTTCTATCTTGTCTTTACTTGGAAAACCAGACATAGGTGCTTACTTCCTTCTTTGTAGTCCCTTTTGTAAGATTGTTTCAGAACCAGATTACAGTAGTTAATTTGCGTTTTCCCATTACTAATTTGATACCTTTTTTATTCTTGTCAAACATTGTAAATAAAATGATTATTTTCTATTTCCTTTAGTCCCCCAAATGCTTTATCTTTTAACAAATTCAATTCATTGAAAATTAATAAACAGTTACTGAACACTCTATCTTTATACTGGGCACAAAATGTAATACATCACAGTTCATGCCCTTGTAGTCCTCAGTAACACCAGCAGTCAGTCCCAAAATGGTCCTATAGTGGCTGTAACAGAGTGCATATCAAGTGCCATGGGAACATGGCTGGAGGGACTAGATTGGCCTTGGAAAGTCACAGAAAATATCACAGAAACATTGAGGACACATGGTAGTTTTCTAGGTGGATATGTGGGAAAGGGCATTTTAGGCAAAGGCACGTTGGAAGGCATGGCTGTGTGAGAATTGGCTACCAGCTGTGTGTGTCTCTGGTCGGGCCTGAGGGAAGGAAAGATGTGAAGGGAAGACAGGGTTTAGTTTGCGAAAGGCTTTGAATACTGTGGGCTTTGGGTAGTCCTTTTTCCTGTAGTCATGGTGAAGCCATCAAAGAGAGATCTCCTACCCCTTGGGATTTGTGTGCAGGAAACAGAGTTCAGTTGCTGAGGCTTTCTTGTGGAGGCCCATCTGTGGAGGCTGCCTCCTGGAACCAGGGAGGTGGGTTCAGAGGCTGGCACCCCAGGCAGGGGCTGATGAAGGTGACATAAGGCAGTAGGAGTAGAGCACAGAGAGCATGGATTGAAGACATTTTTGATATAGACATTGCAGGATCAAGGGGTCATCTGAAGGGGGGAGGTGGGAGAGGGAGGTACCAGAGGATTTAGAGGTCTGTTGGGTAGATAGCTGGTGGACTGGCCAGGTGAGCAGATTGTGGAAAGGAGAGCACTATGAATTTGTTTCCGACTTACTGAGTTTTCGATGTCAGTGGCTTATCTGGAAAGAGATGTTGAGATTGGAATTAAGGTAGGGACTGGAAATATGAGGCAGTGGGTTACTGGTGTATGTGAGATTGCTGAAGGAGAGTGCACAGAAAGAAGACAAGTAAGGAAGTTCAAGGCTTGGTGGTGAAAATAGAATAGAAGTACATTAGACTTGTGCAGGGTCTTTCCCAGTTTGTTGTTCCATTTTAAGTAGAAGAGGTCGGAACATAGAACACCTGCCAGTCAAGGCTGTTGTTAGATACTTGCATTATTGAAGACTGCATTTCAAGTGTCCGTGCTTCAGTTTCCTAAACCTGTACAATCAGTGTTTGAGTAGAAGGTCTCTAAGCACACTTGTAAATGTAAAATTTTGTATCTCATGTTTTATTTCATCTTAGGAAAAGAGCACACAAGGGATTTGGAATAAAAGAGCACACAAGGGATTTGGAATAAAAGAGCTCCAGGATTTACCAAAATTTTATTTTGGATTTTTTATTCATTCACGTGTTGAATGAATAAAAATAAAATATATATATATACACACACACACACACAGAATTAACATCTTCATAAATTCCTTTCTTTAAACTAGGAAATGACAGAGAGACAATTTTATACATTTAAAAAAATCAATATTACTATATATTTATTGAAGTCCTGAGAAAAACTTATTAGGTTTACCCAGAATATTTTAACATATTACTTTTATATGTTACAGTGACAGTGTACATTGTATTGGTATTATGTGATGAAAACATAGCTTCAGTTAAATTTTAAGTCACTAAATAATGTTGTTTTTAAAAAATATGTATTGAATAAGTTATTTCTTAGATATTCTCCTCCAGGAAGCAAATTTGACTTAGGCGTTTGGAAAACTTGGTTCAGGTTGTTTTGTCCTGATACATTAACATTAATCAAGAAATAACTCTTTTGGCTTTTTTTATGTGGTGTAGGTTTATTAAGAGAGAAATGTCTTCCTTCTGCCATTCTCTTAATTAAAAAAAAAAAAGTCTTCCAAATTTTGTAGTATGTATACAAAGGTACCATACTATAGAGAAGAGCTTATGTTTTAACAACATATGATTTCCTACTGTTTTATTACTGTTGGGCATGTGACAGTGATGCCATTGTAAATATTTTAAATTTAGAACAGTTTACGCCCTGTAGATCAATTATTGTGCAATAGCTGTTTATTTCTAAATGACAGCTAATGGCCTTATCCTTTGAATATTATGTTTAACATAATATAGCAAATAATGATCGAAAGACTTATGTTAGTATGTGACATTTCCTAGAAAGCTTGAGATAATTTGGCCTTGTATGTTAACATTCAGAAATCTTAGTTTTGTCTCAACATATTAAGATGTTTATATATTTTAGCCGAAGTTTTGATTTTTACTTTTGGACATATTATAGAAAAGCTCTTTGAAAAGTTACTTCCTTATATCTACTGAAGTTTTAAAAAACATATTTGAACAGTTTATTATAAAGAATATTTTCTTGCCTCTTTTTAATAATATAGAATAGTCATAACCAGTAGTTTCATTTATTGTTGGAAGAAGTGTAATTGCAAAAATTAACTTGTCATATACCACAGCTCCACGAAGTCACTTTTTTATAAGTCTGTGGTCACAGTATGTTTTTTGCAGTTCAGCATCTGGCTCTGTGGGATACTGATGGCTTCCAGGAAGAAAAGTACCAGGGTGAGCAATTAAATGCACGGTGACAGCATAAAATATGATCATTGTGGTTGTACGAAAGACACATTTATGAATTTTGCAGATCACTGTCATTTTTCCACTTTTATTTTCTCTTGCTCTGTTAGCTTAATAATTTTAGTACAATTTATTTTTTCTTCTGAAAAGTGAACAATGCTTTTTTAATTATCCTGGTACTTGTTTATGTCTTCCTTGTTTGTCAGTTTTGAAGACTAATGATAATTCTTTTTATTCTGACATGATATTTTCAGCTTTATTTTAAAATTGAAGAATTAAAAAAAAATTACGTAGCAGTTGTATTATAAGTAAAATTTTTTGTGATTATTAGTATTTTATCATATGTGGATTGAATAATATTTACCACCTGGAGGTAAGGTTTCCCAGTAGTTAGTTTCCTAATAATATCAGGTAGTGTTTTGAAGTGTTTTATAATATATCAATTCTCTGATAGGGTATGGGGTAAAACAGTCTGACATAAGGAGTAAAATATGATTTGTAGAAAGTGGGTTTCTTTTCCTTTGTTTTTGCTTGCAATAATGTATCCTGCATACAGTAGAACTGTTGGAAGTTGTGGAGAGGGAGTCACTCTGGCCAGTCAAGTTGCCTGTGTAACCTCTGCTGTACTCCACTCTCAGTGGAGTCTGCTCTCTGCTCCTAGGCATCTCTGCCTGTCTTTCTGGCCTTATACTTACACTGTTCCTCTTGTAAAGACCTGCATGTAAACCAGTTATCTTTACCATTTACCTTTCAGATCCTGCTTTCCTACTTTCTTTTTACTTATACTTTTACAGTACCTTATTTCCTGGAATACTTTCTTAATCATTTGGTTAAATTCAACCTCAACTTGAACATGTGGTTCAAACTCTACCTATTTTCTAAAGACATTCTAATCTCTTGGCAGTCAACAGTAACTTCTTTCTTTGTGCTCCAATGTCATATTTTCTGGGTCTATTATTGTTCTTATGAAAATGTGCTTTGCATACAGGACATAGCTTATTATCATCATCATCATCATCATCATCATCATCAATTCAACACATACCTTCTGAAATCTGACTATATGCTGAGTGTTGTGCTAGGCTCTGGGATATTGTGGTGGATATATTTCTTCTGCTTAGGAAAGTCACATAGCCAATGAAAATGTGATGTAGTAAGAACCATGGTAGGGTCATTGCATTGATGTGTATGGTGTAGGTACTCACCCATCTTATTTCAGAGTTAGTATGGATGCTTGGGGGAGGTGGCAAAGCTGAGACCTGAAGGACAGTGGAGGACAGCCACAGAGTGTCCTAAAGGTCCTTGTATTACCAGCAGTAACTGAATAGATGGGTTGTTAAATTGACCTGAATCATTGAGGGTTACCCTCATAACTTGTTATATTTTTTAAGAACTTTAATCATCATGCATGAGAAAAATTAACTTTGTAGATTTTTGTTTTTTGAACCTCTGCATTACATGATTTAATATTCTCTTGATGACTCAGGATTATCATGTATATTTTACCACGTTGGGCTCTAAAAAATCATGTTTTTAGCATATTTTGAACTGGAGAGGGCTGTTTTCAAATACCTGAATGATCTCTGATTATTTTACTTTTTAGTTATACCCTGTCTGCTTTTTACAGTTTTTTTCTTTTCCCGTTTAACTGCTGTCAGTGATCTTGTCTGTAGTAGTATAGATGCTGTCCGTTGTTTGCCATCAATAAGTACATTTGTGAGTTTCTGATAGCTGAGTTGTTAATTGTCTTCCTCTGTCATGATTCAGTGCATATTGTTTTCATTGCTCACATGACGTGGTATGACTTGTTTTGTCTTATTGTGTGAATATTTTTAGGTGTTTATGTTTTAGGTGGTTTAATAGACAATGCTTGTTTTATCTATTTGTTCTTATATACCTTCTTTCAATTCTAGTGTCACAGCACACATATTTTTTGTTGTGATTGATTTTGAATAAATTAGAGTAATCAGTTTTATTTATTAATGGAAGCAGATTCACAAGTGCTGAGTTTAGTAATCAGTGACACCCTATGAATTAATTGCTCTGTTTATTTGGCAGCAGAGCAACTCTGGGACAGTGTCAGCCACTCAATATTTAACTGAGTGCTTTACTATCTGCTCAGTTTTGCATATTCACAGTAAAAATAACTTTTGGACCCTACCCTCAAGGATGTGAAAATCTAGTTATTGAATCAAATTAAACAAATAGCACAAATTTCTGAAATCAAAATATACTACAGTAAAAGTTAATAAAGTATGAGTAGGGGTTTCAAATAATCAACAATAAGTTGTCTGCTAATTTTTGTCATAAAGCAGTGTATTAGTAACTTTTGTTTGTAGGTTAGATTACTTCTTTTGATATGTTAATTCCAAGTATGTTGAAATAGATTACATTTTAAGATTAACATTAGTGTTGTCTTCATTATTATGATGGTTATGCGTACTTAAATGTTCATAGGGAAGCTTAAACCTCAAATATTTTAAACTGCTGTCTTTTATTTTACATAGATTTTGTAGATTATTGGCCATATTTAGAGGTGGCAGAATTGAAGCAACAAATTCAAAAGGTTTATCTCATGTTGATGAAATATTTATGTGAACTAGTATTTTTCTACTCTCTTCTAAATCTGGCTTTGTTTCTGGTGACAATGCTAGCTAAATAAGAAACAACAAAAAAAGTTAGATTTCTGGGGCAAAATTAGAAACGCTTGAGAGATAACTCTGAGGTGCTTGAAAAATGTTCATTATTAATTAATATGCATATTGTTTTCTATTTATAATAAGAATTGCTTTTACAAGTACTAGGGGTCCTCAGAAAGTTCATGGATGGATTCATATTATCTTTTAATTCTACTTTTCCTTGAACTTTTTGAAGTACCCTCACATGTTTCTAAAGATTGAATATCAAAAAGGTGAATCCTAGTTCATGAATGTTATGTGTAACTTTAATCTTAAGCATTAAGTTATGAGGACAGTATGGAAATTGATTACATTATTTTTAGTAGTAACAATTAGATGAAACTTTACTTCTTTGGGATGAAAATACTGAATTATACATATACTGTGTGCGTTTATGTGTGTGAACGCAATTAGGGAGAGTAAGAGATACTATCTGTTGTTATTAATCTTATTTTTATCTTTACCTTTAAAAACAAAAACAAAAAAAATATAGAGAATGTGTGTATTTTGTAAGTATATATGTGTATATATGTGTATCTTTTAGCATTTCCAAATTGGTCCAGGTGATTCTAACCTAAACTTTTTTTGCTTGAATTTTAGTTATGTAAAAATTGTGTATAAAGATGACATTTTATAAAAGTCAAGTCATTCCTTTTCATAACATGATTACTTGTTTGTGACAATTCCTATTAAGGAAGAGTGTTTTCCTCAGCAATGGTTTGGACAGAAAGATCAAGTCAAGATTGTATTCCTGAGTCAGATAGTGGAACTTTTTTTCTATTGAAGTTCATAATAGCTTTACATTTTGTGATTCTATGGAGAATACACAGACATGATATATTCAAGATGAATCACTGTAAAATTTACTTATTTCCCACATGATAACTGTTGCTGCTTTCAGTAATAAAACTGGATTATATATACAGATCTAAAACAGTCTATGAGATATGAGGTAATTTTCCTTATGTAGCCATAGTTAAACAATTTGTCTGCCAGTTTTTACAGTAAACCTATTAAGGTTTTATCCCTTTTTATTTGACACAAATTTAAGATTTAAAACAAATAAAAACTCCCCAAATTAGAGCTCTTTTGAAAAGTGTGACGTTTAAATTTATAAATTTTCCTCAACTTTTATTGCCTGCTTCTAGACAGGTGTGTAAGGCTTATTTGCTTTCAAACCATTGTTCATTCTTTCTAGTTAGTTTTTTTCTCAGCAACTTTATTGCAGAATACATTATGAACAATAAACAACATCCACATAAAGTGTACAATTTAATGGGTTTTGATGATTCTATATACCTCGGAAACCATGGACAGAATCAAAATAAAAGAATGTTTATGTCACCCCAGAAGGTTCCTGTGTGTCTTTGCAGCCCACTTCCTTCCTTCTTACTACAGGACCAGCTATTGCTTTTGGTCACTCTAAATTCACATATCCAGTCATGTGGTATGTGCTCTTGTATAAAAGTGTTTGTGTGGCCATATGTAGTCATTTCTCTGGGGAAATGACACAGGAGTGAAAAGCTTGGATTGTATGATATCCCTGCTTAACCGTTTAGGAAATGGCCATTGAGATTGTCTTTAGTTTCTCTCAGAGGTGTTTCATAGTTTGTGTGTATAGAACATTATTTTTTGTTAAACTTAATTTTTACATTATTGTAAATGGAGTTGTTTGCTATTAATATTTAAACATGTAATTTGTTTTTGTATATTAGCCTTGTATCCTATGAATTTCCTAAACTCACTTAATCATTCTAATAGTTGCTTTTTTAGAATTCTTGAGGATTTTATATGTAAACAATCATGTCTTCTATGAATGGAAATAGTTTTACTCATATTTATTCAATCTTTATACCTTTACTATTTTTGTCCCTCTTCATTTTTTTGTAGTGACTTTTTTCTTAAAATCTCTTTTGTCTGTCATTAATAAATCCTCTCTAGCTGTGTTGTGGTTACTGATTGCGTGGAGTGTCTTTAAAATTTTTTTAGAATGTGTTTGTCTCTGAATGTAAATGGATCTCTTGTAGCTAGCACATCATTTGATCTTTTCTTTTAATGCAGTCTGATAATTCTTCTTTGTAGTGTTTATTTTATTATCAATTAGTGTAATGTTGTTGGTTGGATTTATATTTTCTGTTTTTGCTCTTTATCTCATGAGCTTTTCTTCATCTGTTCCTTGTTTACTGCCTTGTTTTGTGTTGACATGAATTCTTTCAGTATTTACTTGGGAATGTCTTTACTTCCCCTTCACTATTGAAATTCACTTTGCTGGATATAGAATTTTTGATTGGTAGTGTTTCTATCAGCACTTTGATGATATTATTCTTCTGACTTCTGTCCTTCATTGTTTATGATAAATCACCTCTTATTTGTATTTTTTTCTTCTTTGTGTGGTGTGAAGACAGCAGTTAATCATGTAGCTTTTCCTTGTATTTGATGAATTTTTCTGTTTCAAGATTTTCTCATTGTCTTTTTAGCAGTGCGACTATGATGTTTTTAGGTATGGATCTCTTAATGCTTATATTTCTGGATGTTTTTTGAGCTTCTTGTATCTGTAGATTAATGTGTTTCATCAAATTTGGAGAGTTGTCAGAATTATTTTTTAAAATACTTTTTCTGCTGCTCTCTTTCCTCTCTTATTTGGATTCTTACTGCACACTTGCTGGAATGCTTCACATTTTACCATAGGTCTCAGAGCCTCTGTTCATTTTGCTTAAAGTTTTCTTTTCCCCTCATCCTTTTGATTAGATAATTAAAATCATTCTATCTTTGAGTTTACTGATTCTTTCTCTGCCTCCTCAAATCTGCTGTTTTCCCATGTAGTAGTTTTTATTTGTTATAATATTTTTCATCTGTAGCATTTTTGGTTCTGTTTTCTTATTCATATTTCCTGTTTGTTGAGTCATTGTCATGATCTTTTGAAAGAATTCTTTGAACATCTTTACGGTGGCAGCTTGAAGACTTTGTAACACTGACATCTGGGCTAACTCCAATTTTTTTTTTTTTTTTTTTGAGCCGTTTTTCCTTTCTGAGTCTAAGTGACACTTCCTATTTTGTTTATTTATGTATTTATGTATTTGTTTATACTTTAACATGTTTGATTTTTTTTAATTGCTGATAATAGGACATTTTATATAATATATTCTGTTAAGTTTGAATTTTGATTCACTTTCCAAGGAATTCTTTTTTTCCTTTGAAGTAACTTGCATGGTCTTAAAACCATGGAATTTATCTCCCTGGTATATAGCCTGAAGTGTTTCTGTTTGGTATTTTAATCCTTATTTGTCTATTTATTTTGTAAGTACCTCCCTGTATATGTGTATTTAATGGTCAGACAGTGATTTGGGTAGTTTGTGCTCAAACACCTTGATCCCAAAGGTTTTCTGCTGTCTGCCATTTTATTTGTGTATGTATTGGAGGACACACTGAGCAGTGCGTTCTCAAGCCTGTCTTACTTGGCTTTTACTTTCTGACATGTTCTCTTGGGTTTCCTTTGCACTCCTACTTAGTCAACCAGGAATGTGTGCAGAGCTTTTCTAGTCCTTTTGTTGGCTTTTCATTTATAGAACCTCCTTGCTAAATTTCTTGCTAGTCTGTCAGTGCTCAAACCAGGTTCACACTTCTGTTTAGCTATGTTGTAAGATTTCCTCATTTGGTTTTAGGTGACAAAGCTATTGGTCTTCCCTGCTGCTTCAAATCACTAACTTCCTCCCTCATGTTGGTACCAATCTCCAGTTTTTTGTGCCAGTCTTGTGTTGGTAAAATTACCATTCTCCTTCACCAGGTGGAGGTATGGGTAGAGGGAATGGTTGTGTCCCAGGCAAACACCCCTCTTCCCAGTTCCTCTACCCAGCAATCTAGTAGCTTTTTGAGATACAGTGCTTTTCAGTTTGTTGCCTGCCTCTTCAGAATCTCGAAAGTATTGCTTTTGACATCTTATGCAGTTTTATACTTGTTTTTTGTGAAGAAGACTCGCCGATCTGTCTAAATTGCCAAAGCTGGATATTCCTGAGTGAGCCATTCTTTCTTCACAAGTTTCTTCTGCCCCATTTTCTTCTATCTTCTCTTTAGTTTCTTTTTGGAACTAATTAGTTAACTATATGTTAGACTTCTTCTAATTATTCTTTAGGTACCTAAGGCTTTCTTCATGTTTAAAAAAATCTAATGTTTTTTCTCTCTATTCTTCATGTTGTATTGATCTGTCTTGAAATCCACTGATTCTTTTCTTCGTTGTCTCTAGTTTGCTATTAAAGTCCATTTTTAATTTTAGTTATTTATATTTGTTTCTAAAATTTTCATTTGATTTTTTAAAAATAATTTTGCTTTGCTGAGATTTTCTTTCTTTTATTAATTTCAAGCATATTTCCTTTACATCATTAGATATGGTAGTAGCTATTCAAAAGTTCTTTTAAAATAATTGTAGCATTTGGTCATCTTGTTTTCCATCTGTGTTTTTGCTTGATATTTGGTCACAGAAGTTCCTGGCTCTTCCTGTATGGAGTACTTTTGGATTGCATCTTGGACATTATGCATTTTATGTTGCATGGACTCTGGATTTTGTTGTATTGTTTCAAAGACTGTTGATGTTTTCATTTTAGCAGGTAGTTAACTTGATTAGCATCAAATAGCAGCTGTCATGTCTTTAGAAGTCAGCTGCTCATATCTCATTTCTGATATTTAAGTTTTAATTGCAGTCTGATTTCATTCTTCCCTGTTAACACCATGGCTTAGGTGTTCTGAGTTTACTCACAGAATTGGGGGCTCCTTTGGCTTTCTTTTATAGTATTTACTTCTTGTTATCCTGTGGCTATCTTTGCATTGGAGTAGTTACACTCTGATCCTTAAGTATATGTGGTTTTCTATTGTGATTTTAGCTCCTTTCTTTTTACCTTTCCTGAGTCAGCCCCAACTCTAGATATCTTCAGATAAAAGCAGGGAGAGGCTGGAAGTATTTGCATCAGGGTTTCATTTACTTCAGTGTTTGATTTCACTCCAGAACCTCCAGCTTTTTGTTTAGTCTCCAGGACCCTCTTGTCATCATTTATTTATTTATTTTAAAAAATATTTCATCCAGACTTTATAGCTCTTATTTGTGGGAAATTTGGTTTATTGGAAGCTCGTTACTCCATAATAGAAGTGAAAAGCCTCTAATTTAATTTTTAAAATAGTCGTCAATATTATTCTCAAGGTACTAAATATTCACTATGAGAAATGGGAGTGGTTAGTGGATTGTAATGAATGTGAAATTCACTTTAACATTTTGATGTAATTCTTTTGGTATTACTTGCACAACTGAATGTGCTACACATAAAATTTTAAAATCTGCTTTTGCTTAAAATTATGTGAGAAGTGTTTTCCCATGCCATTAAGTATTCTTGGCAGATACTCCTGTGGCAGTGTAACATTCCTTACGTGTGGATATAACGATTTACACGACTGTTTCTTAGTGCTTCCTGTGTCGGTTGTTCACAATTTTTTTACTTGTATATATGACCCTGTGGTAGACATCTTTGTGTATTCATTATTGTGCTTTTTAATATTATTTTCTTTGGATAGATTCCTAGAAGTATTAAGTTTCAAAGTGAATGGCGATGTTCAAAGTTGTCCTTATGCACAGCTAAAATACTTCCCAGAAAGTCTGATCAATCTAACACTTGTGAGATTGTGAAGCTTACTTCAACCTTCCAAACATTAGCATTAGATTTTCTGTTTTTTTCTTTTTTCTCACTTGATATGTGGGAACTCTTATAATCTGTTTTTGATTAACTATTTTTGTCAGTTTTTTTGGTGCATGTTTACATCTCCCATTTTAAAATGATCTGTTTATGTTCTATGCCTATTAAGTATATGTTTGTCTGCTTGTTTAGAAAAGAGCTTTTAAAACTATTTTAATGGTAGATGAGAAAGAACCTAATTTCATGTTTGTAATGCTTACTATGAAAATAGTTTCTTCAGTGTATCATTTCTTTTTATATATCTCATTGAATATCTTCATGTTTGTTAATACATGTCATCTGCCTAGAATCCCAAAGTTTGCTAAAACTGAGGGAAAGTAACTGATAGAATCTGTTTCTATTTATTTTTAGTAATAACCTCTTTTTATAATGTTTTTAACTTAGGGTTTAGAGAGGTCATTTTTCATTGTTGTAAAATGTGAAAAACTGCTTATTTTTATTTGTATTTTTTCATACATGGCTTCATATTTGAGTAGGTGGTGTTATGTAACTGAAAAATATAATATTTTAAGCAATATTAATATTTGGTTAAAATATGATTTCTCAATAATACAACATTGATGCTTCCTTTCTGTACAGTGCAACTTCTTTTTGTGAGATGGTTCCTTGACATCTGAATTAGATGTTGGTTTTTGCTTGGATTCTTCTATGGCTTTATACTGTTTTTGATATTTTCCCCCAGGATGGCAGGGAGGTTTTTCACTACTGCAATATTTCTATAGACAGTCCGTCCTTTTCCCATGGCAGGGGTGGGGGGCCGCAATAGTGAAATAATGGTAATACGTTACCTAGAGTATATTTTTAGAGCTGTTTTCTAGTTCAGTGACGTAAATTGAGATATCTTTTTCCCCCTTTCCTATTCAACTGTTACCTTCCACTCAGCACCCTCTGAGTTTTCGCTGCATATGATCCTCTTGGATCTACACTGTCTGCTGCTATGCTTTCTGCATCCAAGAATCATGGCTAACAGTGTAGTTTAATTACAGGACACTATGATGGGTCATCTCATTAAATAAATGATTTCAACTAATCCCTCACATGATATATTTACTGTGTGGAGAATTGTATAGGACTGACCACCATGTCTGAATCATTAGTGCCAATAAGTTATGTCTAAGCCTGGAGGATATTATGCATGGGAAGAATAACTTTATTTTTGATAATAAAATTGAAATGCAGAATGAAATATTAAGATACATAAACCAAATTACATAGAAATATGAAGCAGCAATGTATTGGGAAAGAAAGAATTTTGGAATATGTGTATGTGTATTAAACTTAATTTACCCATAAAGGAATTTCATTAACATGCCTTGTTTTGCTGCAGTGATACTTTTTGTCCTATCTTGCCAGTATATTGCCAATTATGGTGTGACCTGCAGGTGGAGTTAAAGCATGGCTTACAAAGTGATCCCAATTTGCCTGGACTTTGAATTATAAACCATAGGCTACTAAATTACAAATTTTAATCTTCCAGAAATCTAAAGATACTAGATTCATTGTACTCAATATTGGAGTACAACTGTGCCTTGGAGGAGATGTCAGTGGTGGGTGTTTTACCTAGTCTTGGGCATTTGCAGTCTTTCAGTTCATCTTACTGGAGATGAGTGGAAGTTCTAGTCATTTTCTAAGGGAGCAGTCAACCTTAGTTTCTCATGAAGAAACTTAGGGATTTTTACATTTTCTCTGTCTTAACAGGAAATCAGAATCAGTTACTAAATTAGTTCATCAACAGTTAAGATCACGTTACTCAGCTTAGCTCCGCAAATGTTTATGTTCTATTATGTGCCAAGCACTGGGCTGGGTGCTAAGAATATCAAGATGAATAAATTGTGCTTTTTGCTTTCCTAATGGAATGAAGAGGAACAACACGTAGGGGAAAGGGGAAGGAGTCACTGAGGGCTTCCGATGGGATGTTAGAACTGAGGTCAAGTTCACCTGCAGACTGCAGTGAGGACGCGGTAGGATGATGGAGGCAGTCCTCTTTACCACCACACCCCGTGTCCAGGATCCCTTGCACAGATGCTTGGTGGCTATTTAGAGGTTTTGGGGTTTCAGGAAGGTTTTATATTGTCTGCACTCAGTACTAAGTAATGCCATGTGGTGTGGGGAGCATCATGTAATCCAGGACTGCTATGTTTATGGTGGTAGAGATGTGTATTCAACAAAGGGGCACGAATGCAGTCTCACTAGCTCATGTCAGTTCAAGTCTAGTTTGGCCAGCAAATGATTGAAAATAAAACTTTCCGTTTTCATTACTTTTCAGGTTTTAGAATTGTGAATAAGAGATTATGAACCTCCCCTGAATATACAAGGGAGACAAGAGTAGAGATGCAGGCAGGTAGCAAGACACCTAGTGGGGCAGGTGAGGAGCTTTGGACTCATCCTATAGGTGATGGGGGTCATTGAAAGTCCCATCTGATACCACACAGAAAACGAATTTTAGGTTGGAATCATTCAAAGTTTATGGGAGAGTCAAGTGGCTCAGAACAGTTTTTTAAAGATACTTAAAATGCCTGTGGTATGTAGGCTCTATCTGGAGTTAAGAGACCTTTGCTTCAGTGTATTGGGGAGATAGTGAAGGCTTGGATAGAAGGTATAGTAGAAATGCAATATAAACTTAAGAAACAGACAGAACTATAGGATTTGGCTATTAATTTAATGTGGGAAGTAAAAGAGATAAGCAAATTAAAGACAATCCTGAATTTCAAAGTGAATAATTGGGAGAATGCTTAGGAAGCTAGGGGTGAGGAGACCAGGATATTAGGTTTGGGAGATTAGATGGATGAGAAGCCACATTCTGGATCCCACTGACCTGATGGCTGAGAATGAAGGGTGGTTGGTGGCCCTGTGACACAGGGGACAGTACTTGGAATCAACCTGGCCCTGTCAGGAACTTTACTTGATTTTTACTTAGTTTTGTCTCCTTAAAATTATTATGTATCTTCTGAGATTCCTCCTCTTGTTAATTTTCAGTGAGCTTAGTTTTCTAAATATTCAATTTAAGGTGTTGATGGGCCAACAACCTCCTTTCAGGAGGAGATGTTCAGGAAGCGGCCACACAAGCTTCTGAGGATCGTGAGAAAGGCTGGGACCCTAAAGCTCACTTGGCTCTCATTCTCATAGACATGGTTGTTCAAGGCTTGACAGTGGATGTGATTCCCAGGGGTGTGCATAGTGTGTGAAAAGACTTGGAGGTTTAACCCACAGAGGACATTGGATTGAGGCAGAGGAGTGAGAATGAAAGACATGCAGTAAATGTAGAACCAGTTGAGTGCATGGGGAGTTTCAAGGGCTAAATACTAGCCAGCAGTGTTGAGTGATAGTGAGTTTTAAAAAAGGGGCCTGTGTTTCCAACATGCTTCTACTTACTATTATGTTCAACAGTTGCTGTGAGGTTTTTTCCCCCTTTTTTCTTTCTCCTCTCTCTGCTGCTTAGGTGGCAGTGCATCTGGTGTTTTCCAGTGTGGGTGCCGGGACAAGTTTTGATTTGAATATAGAATCTAATCCAGATTGCTGGTTTGTTATAGTACCTCTCTGTCTCTTATTTTCATGGTTAGTGCCCAACATTCAGTGATAATTTGTTGCTTCTGCTGAAATGAAGGCAAGTGCTATTACAGAGGGACAATCAATGGAAGAGAATTGTTTGGTATCAATTACATACTGTTACTGTTTATTGAACATCTACTGTGTACTTGGGTAAGTGCCACTTCTTGGCAAAGGGGATAAGTTATCAATGAAATATGAGATGTCACCTGCACACTTTCTTAAGCACTCCCATAAACAGCTTGACTTCTGTTAATTTTCTTTTTTAATCTATTAATTTTTTTGTAGAGCCTTTTCTCAGCTAGAGGAATGTTTTGAATAGTATGGATTCTTGTGTGCTAGATGGTTCAGAGAAGAAAGATGCAATGTGTTTTTTTTCATGTATGTTCATTGGCTTACTCATTTATTCATTTACTATGAATTTATTAAATATTTTTGGGGAGCACTCAACATATTTTATATATGCTAGGCTCTCTGGGGATAGAAAATATGTACTAAATTAATTAAAATATATTAATAAAATATTTCTGTGGTGTACAAAAGCCATATTCACAAAACAATACACTATTTTTTGTAAGGCTTCTGAACTTGTTTAATTTAGGTCTGCAGTGTTTGCTTGTGTCTAGTGTAAATATAAGCACATGGAAAAATATTTTAATATTATTTTAAGAAAATAACGTAAAAATATATAAACTATATTATGTATTATAAACTATAAAGATTAGTTATAGGAACAATAACATTTTTAAAGAAATAATCATCACTGTTTGGCAGTTTGGTTACAATTTTAGAAGAGGTAATTTTATAGTTAAATTTGGTAGTGATGTATTATATATGAAGTAACTTGAAGTCCTGAACAGCCTCTTAAAAAAAGGTGACACTTTTTAGATAATCAACTCTAGTATTGGAAAAACAAGCTTGTTTCGTAATGATCCAGTATTCACTCAACAAATGCCTCTGGAACACCATTTGTCAGGCGCTGTTCATGGTCCTGAGGGATGGCCCCAATTAGATAATGTGACCATGATATATGCTCTTTGATGCTGTGAAAGGAAATTGTCCTGAAACATTTGGAATCTCCAATGTTTGGGAAGCTTGACATGTTACTTATAGTTTGCAATATACTTATTAAGGCTTCTCACTTATGCTTAGTATTCTTTCTATAATGGCTTCTCTTGCTTGAGTGTTTTTAAAACATAGATTACTTTATGTTACCAGTCAAGATTAAAATGCAAGGAATACCCATCCTCTTGGAAAAATTAGCACTATGACAAGTCATTTAGCCCCTTCACATTGGTACCTGGATGTTTCACTTTTTTCCTTGAGTTATGTCATTACCTGATGTAGCTACTGCCCCTCACAAAAGCTCCAAGTCTGCATTTGCTTCACTTCTTGCCTCCCTGCTACTTTTAGTTTTGCTGTCACTGGTAACTATTTCTTGGCCTTGCCCTTTAGTGGTTTCTTGTTCAACACCGATTACATGTAATGGGTTTAACCATTTCAGTCTTAAGAGTCATTCTTTGCTCTTCGTATAACAGTATTCTAGGTTTGTTTTCCTGAATCACCTGGACCTTAATATATTTAAATCTTAAAATAACTTTATTGAAAGGTATGCATGGAAAGTTCAGACTTACATTTAAATCTTAATTAAGGGATATACCATGTCTTGTTCTCTCTCTTTCTTTCTTTTACTACCTCTTTATGAAGTGAGCAGAATATTTTTGATGGGTGGTTTTCTACAGACCCTATAGGATACACACACACACACACACACACACACACACACACACACACACACACACACACTTTATACCTAGAAGACAGAAACAAATACTGCTGCTTTTTCTCCATGGTGTAAATTCCCAATATCTAATGTAAGTGTCCTGGATCACTGTATTGTTTTTGGCATTAATTTACCAATTCTTGCAAAAATAATGGAAGTTACAAATTTTGAGTCAGTGTAAGTAGAACTGTATAATAATTAAATTCGCCCAAAAGGGAATGGACTCCTCTACAGAGTCATATGTTTTCTTTAATTGAGGAAGATGATGCCATTGTTAAGATATAATTCAGGGGAGTCATTTATGGAGTTGTACTATTTGAATAAAATCCAGTCTGGTTCTGTGATCCAATAATTCTTTAAGTTGGTCAACCTATTTTTAGGTAAGTTTATTGTATTTAACTAAAGTCCAACAAAATGGCTTACCTGCTTCTAAGAAATAAACAAAAACAATTTTGTCCTCATATCTTGGAGTGAAATTTCTAAGTCTGTTGAGGTTAAACCCACTTAATGAAATACAAACACGTTTTCAATTACTAATTAGGTGAAGTGACGAAGTCAGAAAACTTTAATTTCAACATCCTATATCTTGGGAAGATAAGTGTAGTTAGCACTGCTAATTAGTTTTAAAGATTTTTTTTTTTTATCCCTAATATGTATGTGTATATTGGGCAGCCTTTATTCCTAATGGTCAGAAGTTGATTGTACATATTCGTTGAGATAGCAGAGTCATAGAGGAATGACTGATATACTCCAGAATGCAGAAGATTCTCCAGGGGGAGGGAGTGGAGGTGAGTGAAGGTGAGCAGTGCCCATTCCTTGTCTCCATGATTTAGCAGGGCTGGGATGAGGTCCAAAAACGGGCCTTCTTAACAAGCCCAGGCCATTTTGATGTTGGTGATCCAGAGATTACTAAGGTATAGATAGTATAGAACAAATACTCGATCTTAGAGCAGGAAGAAATCTTCAAGATCACTTAATGTGAATGTCTCATTTTACAGATACATATGCTGTGTCTAATAGAGGTAAAATGCCTCAATTTATACAACGTAACCTAGGTGGTTAGTGCTAGAACTATGGGTTTTTCAACTATTTCAAAATCTTTCAAGTGCTTCACTTGAAACTTTCATGTTTAGCTATATTTGAATATAGATGAGTGTTACTTGGTAAATGTAGTTAAATGTAAATAATGAAACCTTTTCTGGACATTTTATGAAAAGGAGTGGGGAATTTCAGACTTGTAAAAATCTTTATTGCTGTTGAACTTAACTCATGGAGACAGTCTTGGTTTTCCATAACAGTTTGCTTTGTTGTGTTTTTCCTTTTCTCTTTATGAGAAGGGTAAGTGGAAGTACTCCTGAAAGCTCTTTCCTACATTTGGACTTGATTCAAAGATTTACTGGTGTTGTGTAGGGGATGCGAAAATCTATCGGAATGTGTCAACAAAAGTTAGTACGAAAAATAGAAAAATAAAAATAGGCATTAGCTGTCAGTAGGAAGGGATGACTGACTTCCTCTAACCTGTGAGGATGGTGGTCCCTCTTTCTGTCTCACCAAGAGAGGATTAAAGGAAGGGTATCGATCCTAATTGTCCAGTTAGAAAGTAAGATTTATCTTGCATAAGCACCAGTTTGGATTATCAGTGGATAATCAAGAACTGATAAGTAAAATCCATTATAATTGTAGAATTTCCTTTCATTAGTCACTAACATTTTTAGTTTGTTTTAAATGTGCTTATGAATGATTTCCCCCTTTTCCCTCCTAAGTCCATAAACAGTAACTGTATTTGTCAGTTTTATCCATCATAGTGTTCATTTTTTTCCACTTGTTTTTGAGTTATATTTTCTTTTTCTTTTTTTAGTCTGAGCATGTGCAGTATGTTACATTTGAAACCTATTCAATATTTAAAGTGGGCAGTTTTGAAATCCATGGACTAATTAAATGTGCTCAATTTTTAATCAATTTAATTTTCTGTACTTTTATTTTTAAATCAGTCCAAACATTGGAACAGTTCCAAAGTTAAACAAGGTTTACTCTACTTTGACTTAAAAATAGGAGTCACACACAGGCTTATGGTTTTATTCACATTTCTCAGCTTCAAGTAAAAAATGTTTAACTGTTAAATTATCAATTAAAATATTAGTTTTTATCTCTATGGCTTTTTTTTATAAGATATAATAAGCAAAGTAATTTGAAGTCACCTAATGTTTTAAATTACTGCATTAGAAAGGTACTTTATGTGCTTCATTAGCTTATAGAAAAATTGAAATGCTGCAATAATTGTAAATTACAATATGTAATACATGTTCAAATCTCTTTCTATACTAAGCACTCTTAACAAATCGAAACACTTTAGCAACATTAAATCACTGATTGTGTATGTATTACCAGTAACTTCAATTTTTTTATTATGAGATTTTTACTTTCTATAGTAACCACATCTCATTTTTTAAAAATGTTATTACCATTCCATTTTCTCTGTTTCTGTTCAGAAAATTTAGAAAGGCTATGGTCTAAAAAATTTCAGACAATCTAAGATGTTGTAATTAGAGTTTTGTTATTTCTATTCAAGTATAAAGATCTGAAAAGTGTCCTTTTTCATCGGGTTCTACGCAGTGATCCTGAGCATTTTCAGTGTTTTGTGATATGTGAATGTCTTTTGTCATCTACAATCATGTTTTTACTCATGAGCCTGGGCTATTGGAACTGAACTGTACTGCTTTGCTGCAGGTCAGCTTTCATGGACGATTAGTGTCGTAACAGGGCTTTGGTCACAAGTTGTCTTAAGTGTTTACCATAAAGACATCATCCTTTGGTTGAGCAGCAGTGTTCTGTTGGCTTTATCTCTGGTGAAGCATTTCATGTTAGCCTTTTCCTTCAGATGAGTCAAGCAACCGCTCCTTGTTCCATTCCTGGCATCGTTTTTTGTAAGAAGCCCTAGGCCCTTCAGATTTACTGGTTATTTTGTTCTCTTTTTGCTCATCTTGTTTGCTCTTGTCCCCTCTCGGTAACTGTCAAAGGCCCACATTGGTTTATTCTTTTGACAAGAATGAAAAGAACTATCTTCCTGCTGTTTGGCTCTATGTCAGTATCGACAAGTTGTACGTGTTTGACACTCCATGAGGTGACTGGTTCCAGCAATATGCAGAAGTAAACCAATAAATCTTCAGTGTCACTCCACTCATTTCTACTTGATTGCTCTTTTTACTCTAAATATCAGCATGGAAACAAACACTTCTAAACAAGGCTTTCCCCCAAATCTGCACAATTATGCCAGCACTTGAAAAAGTAGACTGTAGTACTTTGGTTAGCCCCTAGGACTGTAAGGGGTACATAAGAAACTTCTGTCATCTTAATTTTAATGTATTTCAGTTCTGTTTTATCATTCTTTGTCTTTTTTTTAGAAAGTTGTTTCTATAATGTAACCATACAAACAGTTTTTAAAACTAAAAACCATCAGTTTTTAATAAAAAAGAATATCTTTATTATGATAGTTTTCTTCTCCATAGGTACTTAATCTTTTATGGATGTTTTTAGTTAAAAAAGAGACTGTAATTCATTACCTTTAAAGATGATATTTTTAGACCCCAGGAATTAAACTTTCTTCATTTGGCCCATGAGTGTGGTTTTTTGCCTATTTTTTAATTTATGTTTACTATTTTGGGTTTTCAACTTCTTTTGTTTTTTGGAGAGAATAAAATTCCACACACATATTTATGTGTCTGTATTGTACACATATATATTTTTACCCTTATACTATTCCTTCCAAGTAAGTTATCTTTATTTAAAATCAGTGCTTCCTTGGTAGACAGAGATTTCAGTTGTGAAAAACCGTGGACTAAATGGATTCAAGGTAAACATGGCTTTGAATATCTCAGGATGACATGTACAGCACAAGGCTGGCATTTAGTTTTGCTGTTTCTTTTAGTTCAGAACTCTCAGTGAAATTACTCATCTCAGTATTATTATTATTATTATTATTATTATTATTATTATTATTTGTTAACTTCTAAGATACCAAATATCCATTTTCTTTATAGCATAGGAATTTCTTTTTCTTTCTGTCTGATGTAAATTTATGGGTTGTATCTTTTAGTTGCCAAATATTTAATAATTTTGGAAGTGAGGATTGAATATATTGTCATTCATATTGGCTAGGTACAGTGATGGAATGTTTGTTGATATGAAATGAATATTTTTCTTTAGCAACTGGAAAGATATTTTCCTTTAGTCCTTTTGGTAAATTTTTAAAACAACAATATTGAAGGAAAATACTATAGATTTTTTTAAGTCATCTGGTTTTCTTGTGATGCAACAGCCTTTAATTTAAGTTGGTATTTGTGTTTGATGCCCTGATTTGAAATTTCAAGCTTTATGTTGTGTGATATGTGTAGAATATTTTCTAAGACCTAGAATGTTTTTGTTCCATACTTTGCTAGGCAAATGTAATCAAGATTGGCAAGCGGGCCTCATTTTAGACTAGTAAATACACTAACTTAAAATGGATATGTGCTAAAGAAGGAGATAATTCATTTCAGTTGTGAGAACTGTAAGCCATGATAAATGATTTTCCTTTACAAAATTCCCCATCTCTGAGACAGTATTAGTTTTTACTTTAATTACCGTCTGCTGTAATGTTTCCTATCCATAACTGTCTACAGAATAGACTGTTTCCGAGCAGAGGGTATGGCCTGTTTACTCAACCGTTGAGAAGAATGCCCAAGTTCTACCAAGTCTGAACTGCCGCACAGGAGAGTGTCCTTCATTTAAATATTTAAATATTAATGTTTAATTGTATAGGCAGAAAACTTCAATGTCATTTTAAGGATATGCAACTTTACAAGAGAGTCTTTGTCCATTATCAACTTTAGAGCCTTGTCTTGAATCTTAACATCCTTAGGAGGGATGCAGTCTGGTGGCCATATTGAAAAGTTTGAGTGTATTCATCTTTTTATTTTCTTTTTCCCCACATTTTAAGAACAATAACAGAAAAGCAGTTGTCAAGGGTGGCTCTCTCAAAAATGGCTTAGTTGACATTAGCTGAAAATGAGCAGAATGACACTAACTACTAATTGATTACAGTAATTACGAAGTCTTTGGCTAGTTTGTATTGGCAAACTCTATGTACTCCTGGAATAAATGTGAACTTGCAGAATGCAAGGAAAAGGTCACTCTCATTTGCATGATAGGCTTCATTAGAATATGCTAAGGACAAGACCTAGTGTTTTATGACTTCAGGTGATGAATAGCTACCATATTACTCTGCTAGATGAAAGCATGTTTCAGTCACCTTAATTTACATGTTTTCTTTCTTTCTTTCTTTCTTTTTTTTAAGTTCCAAGGAAAATCTTTTAGGTTATGGTAATAAGGAGCTTAGTATTGTGTTTCTCACTGAATTGTATGTGCATTTTCTGAAATACCAAAATCTTTTAGTTAGAATTATTTTGAAGAATATTTCTCAATACAGGATTAGAATAATTATAAAGTGGTTTTTACATTAGATCTTCTAGTGTTATAACTTTTGTCACTTATAAAAGAAAATGGTTTTTTAATGGTTGTTTAAATAAAATATAAGTTAACTCATTGGAGCTTTTATTTTGGATTTTAGCTTACAGTCTTTAGTGTGCTGTAGACTTATTACCTAATGGGCTTTATTGAATCCTAGAATACATTGATTTTCACTTTAAAATAATGCAATTTCATCACTTCATTAATTTTTTCCACCTAACATTTATGCTTAATTAGTACTATTTTTGTACCAAGGTATTTTTTTTATTACATGTAAAGAGTAGGTACAGCTGTTATATAATGCCTATTTTTGCTGAAAACGTGCACACAAAGGATTCGTTGGTTGTTTTTATGGCATTCAGTGCAAAAGTTGTAGGGGTTATATAGAAATAAAAACAAGAACAATTCTATGCAACCTATCTAAGTACATATTAAGTCTAAAATTATGCTTCCCATTACGTAAATGTTCTCATGTAAAGTCTTTGATCATATAGTGATGGCCCCTATTAGCTGTCATTTTCTTTATATTCTCATTATGAGAGAAAAGTAGCCTTGGCTCCTAAAAGTATCTTTATGAGAAGTATCAGCTCTTAATTAGCAGCGACTATAATCTGTTGGAACACAGGGTTAACACTTTCTAGATATATTGCTATTATCAAGTTTTTTCATCTTTGAGAAGCCATTCCTGCTAATAAAACTATGTAGAGAATGAAAAAGTGGACAGTTTTTTTTCTTATATCAAATGTGGTTTTTTAATGAAATTGTACAATGAGCTTGCACAAGCTTTTTAAAATATCATTGCTGCCACTGAATAGGTCTATAATTTATTTATTAGGAATATTGGAGGCATATTTGATTTATTTGTTTTTAGAGAAGTTTTCTCAAGCGAGATAATGAGCAGAGCTGGTGTTAATCATTTACTATGCAATTCTAAAGAATGAAAATTTTGCATATCTTTAGCACTGTTGGGGAAAATAAATTCACTCAATGCTAATGGTCTATCTGTATAATTTTTGAAAATACTACGTTCGGAGAAGTGTAATATACTCCTTGTTTCGTTAAAATCTAAACTAATCAATACATAATCATACATTTATATGTGCATATGTAACAAATAATTATGAGTATTTGTAAAGATGACAAATTAATTTGTTGTTGGTCAGTGCCATGAGTGACTACCATACTTTCTTATGTATACCTTTAGGTATAAATTTTCAACAGAAAACTCCAGGTGTGTGTGCATACGCACATAAACACACGCCTTTAGGTATATATTTTCAAAGAATCATACTTTTTTAAGTATATCATAGTATATACTATGTGTAATAATACTGATTTTTAAGTTTTGGGGGGCGGTCATACCTACTGTAGATTTTAAAAAATCCTAGTAAAATTAATTATAGGCATTTATAATACTAATTATTCGTGATAAAGCATTTTTTGCTGTATTTTATATTTGAGACCATTTAAGGGTGTATTTAAGAATGTAATGGTGGTTTTCTAAAACATAAAGACAAGTTTATTTTAAAATCTCTGTGTTTTCTATTGAATGTTATGACTGTTGGATTGCCTTTAAAGTCAGTTGAATTTATGTAGATAAGTGTTACAGTATAATGTAAAAATGACATATGAGTATGGATTAAAAAACAGATACTGTGCAGTGGTAGCCATGTCATACAAGGGCTATGTCTTTTCTATGTTCACTGTTCAATTAAGAAGGAGAACGTAGGCATTATTTTCCATTCGCTTCTCTATGTACCAGTACAACAGTACAGAAATCATCCTGTCTGAATGAATGCTGGAGGATGAATGCTGGGATTTCTGAACCCATTTTCACATGTGTCTTAGAAACTTAGAAAATTTATTTAAGGGGATTTTAGAAGATACTTATGAACTTCCCTAAAATATATACTTTTTTTTTTAAAGTAAAGAAGCTATTTTAAAAAAGTATTTGTTATCTTGAACTGCTTATTCTCATTTGAGTTGTAATATGAAAAGTCCCCAAATAATTGCCTGGCACTTTTTATATTAGAACATTAATAAATTACTTGAATTTTGAGACATGCATTCTTTGAAGCTTTGATATGTGGCATATGATTCATTGTACTTATTTAGATTTACTGCAGACAAAATCATATCCATACATGATATGAATTTATATAAGTGGTCCTTAACATGATGTTTTATCCTGAGCCTGTTATTGTGAAGACTTTTACTGCATTTAATGAGATTAATAGGGAGGCAAACTTACTGTTAAATGGGAAGCATTTTTATACCTCAGCGTTTAGCACTACTTGCTTCACATTTCTTCTATTGTCAATAAGTGTTTTTCTTGTCACTATATGTATGATTTCCTGGAATAATATTTCTTATTGCTAAAGCATTTATCTCCCTAAAGCTGTGGTACACATCTGATTATTATTTTGGATATTGGAAATTAGGAATATCTAGGAGTGAATACCTAGAACTTTTACTTTTTCCTAATTAGTAACACCTGAGCCTCCCCAAGAGGCGCGAGTAAGAAGGTGAGGAGGGAGAAGGGATACCTGCTTTTCTTAGCTGTGTTTACTGGAGGATCAGGAGCCAGAAATACTGCATCAAGTTGTACATGGTTCTGTTGTCAGTAACTGAAAAGCTGGTGATCATTGGTACAAGTACCCTCCTTCTAGAAAATATTCTGATATTTGGACTCTGCCTTCCTTTTTCTTAACAGCCCATCTCCACTTTCACTTAAAAGGAGAACATGTTTTCAACAACTTTTTTTCAAAGCTGATTGATATTCCTGAAAGGAATAATGTGATTATAAGCAAACCCACTGAACTTAATCAGCTCCAAAACACACTCTGAAGGGAATACTCAGAGTAATTGCAAAACTTTATAAAATGGTCCAACCCGATTTAGTTTTTTAGTATAAAAAACTTCATACTCATTTAAAAAACATAAATGAAAAAATATAGAATGTGAAGGCTTAAAAAAACCACTTTAATAATATTCTGAGCATTGAAGTAAAGGAAATTCTATACATACAAAAAATATATGCCCAGAAGCTTAATTAATACTTTATTATTATTATTATTGTTGTTGTTGTTTACTTTGTATTATGATACCTTTTATAGAGCTTCAGTTTAGAATATACCAAATCAATAATCTGAGCAAAATATCAACTATGAGTATCTAGATTAATTCCCTGTGCCTGCTGTATCAAATTACCACATACTTGGTGTCTTAAAACAAGATAAGTTCATTTTCTCATAGTTTTGTCTTTTTTTTTTTTTCTGTGACCGGCACTCAGCCAGGGAGTGCACCGGCCATTCCTATATAGGATCCGAACCTGCGGCGGGAGCGTCGCCGCGCGACCAGCGCCGCACCTTCCCGAGGTCGCCACGGGCTCGGCCCCATTTTCTCATAGTTTTGAAGGCCAGAAGTCAGAAATCAGTATTGTTGGGCCGAAATCAAGGTGGCAGAGGCTTTAGGGAAGAATCTCTTCCTTTCCTCTTCCGCTTTCTGGTAGCTGCCTAGTGCTCCTTATCACACTAATCTCTGCTTCAAAGGTTTCTGCTTTCTCCTCATCTGTGTCGTCTCCCCCTGCCTCTTCTATAAGCACTCTTGTGATGGCATTTAGTTTAGGGCCTCCCTGAGTAATTCAGGTAGATGTTCCCATTTCTAGATCTTTAACCTAATAACTTCTGCAAAGACCCTGTTTCCATAGATGAGGTAGGTAACATTTACAGGTTTCAGAGGTTAGGACAGTCACCATTCAGTTCACTACATATGTGTACGAATACTTCCTTTAGGTCTTGTCTAACAACCATATCTCCCTTGTAGGTTCAGTCCAATGAACTAAACAGATATTATACAAGCCATTGTCTCTCACATGTCCAGGGGAGTAGTATAGTGATTGGCTCAAGGAAAACTTAGTTGGTGCCTGGGTCCAACTGCAGGGTTGGAATTACAGGGTGAAGAGTAGGGGTTTTGAGTCTCTGGGTTTAGGGAAATTGATTCAGGTAACTCTGTTTGTGTTGATACTTGGCCACTTCTCCTGGTCCCTGATTCTTCACTACAGACTGACCTTTAGATTTCCCTACTGGGGTAGTTCCCTGCTGGGGTAATGAGTAGTTACTAGAGCAGAGTCTGGAGGAATCACCTCCTCCCAGTACCCACACAGAGATAGTAACCAAAAGATGTCTTTTGGCATCTCCTACACTGTGCAAATGTGATTATTGCTGGGAATCACGTATCAGTTTGGTACCTGTTATTGCTGTCACTCATTTTGGCTTAGGAAACTTGGCAGAGAAACAGTCTTTTGTCCCATAGCAGTGGCAGGCAGCTGCATCACAGGAAGTTTGAGATCATCAGTGGTCAAGTGATATAAAAAGCGTGTCTATGACACATGAGACGGTTTATGGAAGTCAGTCAGGGGATAATGTGTAAAATTACAGCAATAAAACAATTAAGAAAAATATAGTTGGATAAATCATAAATACTTTTTCTACAGTTAAGTTGGGAAATTTTTATATATATACATACCATTTATGTGTGGTTATGTGTACTTATGTTTACACTTGTGTGTAAATGTATGTATGTTTGTATATATTTATAATGTGTTATGTACACATTTATATACACAAATATACACACATGTACAAGTAAACACACATGTGCACACAAATAATTTGAATAGTCATATATTTACCTCTAAATTGTGGGGTACAGCCTAAAACAGCTATTTTATTTTACCAGGTCTAGAGTAATGAAAGATAGCTGTAACCTAAATGATACTATATTATAACCTCTCTGAATAAGAATGATGAAAGGATAGCAGTCTGTGTTAAATCTAGAGCAAGATTAGCCAAAAAGCAAGAACTTTTAAAACACCTACAGGACAATATGACAGTATAGTGTAGTGTAGGTATTATAGGATCTATATCTGATTCTCACTCATAATATGTATATTTTCCATGTCTGATCTGCACATGTAAAATGAGTGAATTACATATATACCTAAATATACATACCTAAAGCTTTGTAACAATAAAGATAAACTCTGGCATGAAAACAGCCCCTCTAATATCAATGATATAGAGGAAAATCACTATTTAAGAGGCTGTAAACCACAGTGTGAGTTTTTGGTTTTTTTCTTTGTCTTTTTCGTGACTGGCACTCAGCCAGTGAGTGCATCGGCCAGTCCTATATAGGATCCGAACCCGCGGCGGGAGCATCGCTGCACTCCCAGCGCCGCACTCTCCCGAGTGTGCCACGGGCTCGGCCCCACAGTGTGAGTTTTATCTGTAATCTGTCATTCTCTTTGGATAAACTGCCCAACTGAATTTTACAGTTATCTGCTACTATAGGATTGGAAGTGAAAACCTGGAATGAGGTAAAGTTTACAAAGGAAAAACAGGGTAGTTCTTGCCTAGAGTTCTGCACCAAGTGGGAAAGATGAGATAGCAGTTAGAAGAAGTCTTAAAGTGCTTTTGAATGGTAAATTACTTTGTGAAACTATTCTTTATGTTCTAATATCTTTAGCTCTTTAGCCGAGTCTGGTAATCAAAGCTTTGCTTTTAATTCTTCACTGTTCCTCCTCTCTGTAGTTGTTTTAGCAGAGAAGGAAGTCAGAGCACTTAAACTAGTTAAAGAGAAATGAAAATATTCTCAACAAACATGTTCTTAATGTGAGAACTGTTGCATAAAGTAATCTGTTTTTCCTCCCTTACTGTAATATGTAAGAGGACATACTTTCTTATCTGTAAAAAGAGAATACGTTTTAGAAATTAACAGTCTGAAAGAACTGAAATACTCGTCCTTCTTAAATGTACACTGACAAATAGAGATGAGACCAATATCTTAATGAGGTTGAGACACATGAAATTGCTGACTTCAACTGTCTTTTTTCTATAAAAACTGCAATTTTATTTGGTTCAAACTAATATTTTTTCAGAGATAGTCTGAATCAAGCTGTTTCCTAACTACAGGTATTTTGAATATTTGTTGATTGAGTACTCTGTCGTTTGAAGTTTTTTTAAAAGTAATATCAAAATTCAATAATGAAAGTTGTCTTTTTTTATAGGTTAGATTATATTGTTTTAGGAAGAGGGATACGGTATTTTTTTTAGAAATGTGTTTCATTTTTTGCTTGCTTGTAGAATGTAGCTCACAGTTTCCATACACTCAGATTTTTCTACTAAAGTACTCCAGAGAGCAGAGAAGCTTCATTCCTGTTGTTCAGGCATCTCATCTGCTTAGTCCCTATTTCTCACAAATGCTTTGGTTTGGATGAAATTTAATGTGGTTACTCTGTACATAGTAGATCTTCAATATATATTCCATTAATGCCTGCCTGAATTTAGAATTATTTTAGGCATTGAGGTCAGTTAGGACACTTTTTAAATAGTTTTTAATAGTTCAGGAAATAGGTGATGAAACCATTAAGTAATGAAGCAGTGAGTGTGGGTAGGTAGAAGAGAATAGTTTCCAGAGATGTTAGGAGGTGGAGCTTGATAACTGAATGATGCAAGGGGGATGGAGTTGGAGTAGTGAAGGTTGACTTTACTATAAGCTTGGCCAATTAGCTAGAGAGCGGTGTTCTACTACCTAAGATACAGAACACTGGAGAAGAAGCAAGTAACTGGGATTGAGGATTGCAATTTGGGAGAGAAAGTGACACATTTATTTTAGTTGAATGATCACTGATTATTCAGAAACATATTTTAAAAATACAGTAGCATTAATTTTCTTTTCTCTTTGATACTTAGCTAGAAAGAGCATGAATATGGTTGGTCAGGCTTTATCCTGTCTTTTGAGGGGTGTGTGTGTGTGTGTGTGTGTGTGTGTGTGTGTGTGTGTGTGTGCGTGCACACGCACGTAAGATGTCTCAATTCTTGTTTAATATTTTGGTTCTTTAGTTAGTTGTAAGTTAATATTATCATAATGTCTAACTTTCATATTTATGAAATAGGTTCTCTGTAAATTTTTAAATTACTAAATCAGATAAGTACCATTGTAGGGTTGTATTTTAAATATATAATATTCCTTGTTAGGACAGGTAGTGATAAAATTCTAATGAGTTGTCACTGTGAAGTTCCCTAATTGGTATCCATACAGGTATTTTTAATGGAAATAACTTCTTTCAGTCTAAAATGTTGTGAAAGAAATTTTACTACATTACTTCTGCCTTTATCTTGAACATTTTGTTTTGTTAGTTGTTTATATGTCTGTTGTCTCTAAAAGAATTGGTATATTACGTTTTATTATGCTTCTTGCTTATAAGACATTTTCTCATATTTTAACATTTTTGAAATTATGATGTGTTTTAGAGTTAATTGGTACATTAATTTGGTGTTTTGTTTATTTCTTGTTTTTGTTTTTTTTTTACCTTTGTAAAAGGTGTTATTAAATCAATTGTGTATCTCAAAATTAATGGTCTCGCGGAATCAGGTAAATACTGTACATTAAATTATTATAATATCCAACACAAGACATTTACTACTGTAATGGGGCCCTTTGATTGGTTGATTACAATTTTGGCTCTCAAGTTATTTCTTATGGAGATAAGCGTTTAATCCCTGGCTGGAAACACTGTTTTTAGTGACCTTCAGGCAATGAATTAACACTGAGAATTTTTATGAACTATTTAGTCCTTCATAAAGTGAAATGTTACCCCAGTTGTTATATTCTGACTTCTCTTATGAAGCAGGGAGTTTCCACAGGGATTGTATACTTTTATTTATCTTGTTATTTCCAATGCTAGCATCACAAAGTGGCACATGCTGAATGTGGATGTGAAATTGGATTGTAGGTGGTCTCATGACCTATGACCTGACCATCCATCCAGAATTAGCTTTTCTGTGTGATAGTCTGGCATTTTTACGGACTAGGGTGCATCTGCACTTTCAGTGTCAATGCAGTGAGTTTTTGTAGCTGATTTAATTTTTTTTTTTTTCTTAGCAGCATGAGAGTGTTGGCAGGAATATCAGGAATAATTTGCTTGCATATTTATTATATTTTCCAGATTATTAAATTAAGAGACTCACTGTAGATTATTTGGAAATTAAAGAAAAACATGAATAGAAATTCTAGCCTAATCTTACTGACCAGTGATAATCATGGTTAACATCTACTTTTATATGTATATAAACATAAATTTTATCTATTTTCTCTGCATTTATATATGGCATGAAGTAGAAAACAGTTGCTTTTTCCATATTATTCTAAAATGTTTCTGTGTAGTCTTCTTTAAATAAAACATAGTATATTGATATTTTTTTATATAATTTGTCTTTCTGTCTTTGTCTGAATAATAGGTTTAAATTATGATTGTTCTAACTAAATCAATCTGTCGTGAGAATATATGTTTATATTTGGCACAGTTTTTCTTTTACTAAATCTAGACATCTTTACTTATAAATGTAAAAAATATCTGTGCACATACGAACATTTTTCTGTTTGTATATCCCAAAGGAAAATATAATATTTCTTTCACAGAAATATAGCAGTAAGAATTCTTATAATTATTGGTAGAAGTATGGAAGTGGAGTTGGGTGACAGTGTATCTTTTCTTAATTTAAGAATGCATATTGAAATTAATGTCTTCTATTACCCTTGATTGATTGGAAAATATTAATTTTCTTACCATAGAATGAAACGAATAGTAAGGATTAACTTTGCCCTTTTGAGAAAATTCCAGTTTTTCTTTATATTCATTTCTTTTAACCTAAAAATTGAAACAAACGTAAAATATCCTGAGTGCCCACTGTTGTAATAGCTAACTTGTTAGGTGTAGTAACTAGTTAGGTGTTGGACCATACTACACCTAAAAATGCCACCATGCAGTGGCATTATTATTATTATTATTATATTCAGGTTATGTTATTGGAAGTTTAAGTGTTGTCTTTGTTCTTTTGAAAGCAGATTTTGGAGTTGTAAAAAAAATGGGAAGAATTTTTTTTTTTTAAATGGAAGTACGTTTTAAATTTTGGATTTTGGACTCAAGTAGAGTTTTGGGGAAGAGTATAGTATGCAGAATCAATTCTTTAATGTCTTCTGTTGTTGATGGTATTTTAATGTAATTACTGCTTGAATTGCTATTTTTTCTTTTATCTATGTTTCCTGGGAAAGCATCAGCTGCTCCTTCCTTCTAGCCATTGATCATCTTCCTCTATGTGTTATGTCAGAATGTAATTTATGGACACCCAGTGGAGAAGTGGTTAAGTTCACTTCTCCAAGCATAAGGAACACTTGGTTGCATTTGTACCAGACACTATTGTTGGAACTGTGGTAGTTCCTTCTCACTGCATGTTCAGTTTTGTCTTCAGGATGGGAAGAGGTCATTACTTCTAGAAGTATCAAATGGATTGTTAGATAAGGTTATTTAATAAGACTTCAAATAAGTTTGACTAGGTATATGTTGCCCATTGTGCGTGAACATATTTTTGATTTTTAAATAAAAGAACACGTGTGCTCTTCTTATCTTTAGACTTATGGGAGGTGTTGTGGAGAGAAAAAAAGTGGACAAGACCAAAATACTTGAAAGTTGATAGATTTAACACAGAAAATCTGCTGCCAAAGAAACTATTAAAAAAATTGGGGGAAAAAAAATTGGGGGTTGTTTTCAAGAACCATAAAAAATTAGAAACACCCAATGTCCATTGACTGCCACAATTTGATACCATTTTTGGAAAGCTCAAAAATAAGCCAAATTACACAATGGGTTATTTAAGGATATACACATGTGGTAAAGCTATAAAATAAAGTGCGGGTATAATCATGTTACTCAGCACATGGTTGTTTCAGAGAGTAGGTGATGAGATGAAAGGGAGAGGCACACAGAGAGCTTTATATACTTCAGACTCACCTGGACGTCACATCTGTTCTTGGGGTGATATCAAATATCATGTAATAAAAAAATTTTAAGGTCAGTTTTAAAAGGGCAACTTAATAATTGTTTACCTTGTGGAGAATCATATATGTGCACCTATGAGGTGAATGAAAAAAATGCTCCTACCATTGTACAAATAACTATTTATGTCTTTCTGGATATTTGTAAGTCTCATTAGGTGGAGTTATTTAAATAGTGTTTTGGAAAGAGCCATTGTGTGGAAATTTGTCTGATGTGGACAAAAAGGCTGGAAATTGCTAATTTTAAAAAATAGATCAATAAAAAATTACTGTCAACCTCACAGCATCATTGTAGAGATCAGATATAATAAAGGATTAAGAAAACACTGTAGAATTTCAATGCATTTAAAATGTAAGTCTACTTTTCTTCATCTTTTCTGCTATATTCTTTCTCAAACGTAGTCCCTTGACATTGTGGGGCCACAGAGTTTCTGATTTGCTTGAAACCACCTTCTTGCCTTTGGGTATGTGTGTGATTTTAGTAACAGATCTCACTTATTTTATATAAGTTACTTCAATGTATTTTCTCCATCACTCTCTTTGGGAAAACAACAAATGCTGCAGGTGGTGAGGATATCTGAGGACTATCGATTATGTATAAATAAGCATTTAGAGTAGATGAGAGTTCAGTTTTGTCCAAGTTAGGAAACTTGTCTGTCTTCTGGTTATTTCTCAGTTTGGATGTCTGCTGTAGCATCTGGCTCCATCTTGTTACTGAGGATCATGCCTTATGTAAGGAGTCTGCATTCTTTGCTATCTCCATCTTTATATAAGCAGGTAGGTTTTCTTGGGTATCTCTTCTTTATTGATTGGTACATCAATCCAATTGAAATATATATGTATATATTTCTTGCTCACATCTATTTCTAGATCTTTTCATTCATTTAGTTGTATATTTATTTCCTTCCTTTCTCTTTTCCTTTCTTGTTGCTCAAAGAGACATATCATTAGCAATTAACTATTCACCTACTTAAACAGAAAACAGCACCATGATTTCACTAAAGGTACCTTGCATCCCGTCAGTTACTGAAAGGAATTACATACATAGCATTCTGTACTACAGTACAGAATAATTTGTTGTAGAATATTTGCCCGAGAAAAGGAGAATGTGTGAAATGAGGTAAATTATTTCCTCAGTTGACTTGATTGATATGTGTTAAATGTCATTCAATACAGCTAGTGGATGTTTTTTCTGTGTGTGTGTGTGTGTGTGTGTGTATTTTCTTTAAAGATAGTTTCTATAAACTATACATTTAACTTGTTATTAAATTGCTGAAGGAAAATATCTGAGCTCAACAGAATTTCAAAGAACTGATTCTGCCTTACATACATGGCATGTGTGTATATGTGAGAGTGTGTATGTCATCTTATTCATAATTAGTTTAGTTCTAAATGTAATTAAAATAAGAATACACAATGGTGCAGCTCCTTTCATGTTAATATTTTGATTGTTATTTCAAGAATTACCTGGTTGAATTAAAAATGATATGATAAGGAAATGAATTTTTATTAATTTGTAAATTGAAGACATTTTTAGTTAATAATTGTTTTTAAATATTATCAATTCCTGGAAACTATTTAAAAATATTTATAAGAAAGTTTTATATGTAAAAAAATCTGAGCTTTGTAAACTGATATGAATGTCAGCACCTTTGTTGCTATTTGGCAGTATAGAGTTCGGAACAAGCATCGATGTTAGTACTCTTAGTGCTATTGGTTCAGCACAAGGTTCATGCTCAGCAGCATTAGTAATGCTCACATCATGATATCTTTTAAGTAAAATATCAGTATTTTGAATATTAACAATGGAAATTTCATTGCAGAACCAAGAAAAGTATAACACATATATGCTTTGAGGAGGGACTAACATAAAATAAATCACTTCATATATTTATGTAATATACATGTATATTTTTTGGCAGAGTTTTTAAATCAGTCACTGATGTTTAGTAGCTTCTAACGTTGCAGAATTTGTCAAAAATTCACCAACTGCAATTCTACACTGTGAACACTTGAATATTCTGGTATTTAGGCTTATAATAGCTTTCAGGCATTAGAAAATTAAAATGTTACTTGGTGGTTTTAGGATATTTAAAAATTATTCTTAGTGTGTTTGTAAATATGGGAATATGCTCAACTATTTTAATGCTATGAAGAGTTTCTTTTCTTACATTAAATTTTTGTGATTAGTCATGACTCAATGTTTGTAAATAATAAAAATTATGTACAATAATTTTCACACAGTAAGTTTTAAGAGTTGGCTAATTGTTTTTTCAGTGTTGCTAACATTTTAAAGTTATCTGATTTTTTTCTTCCTCTGCAAGATGTAGTCAAATATCAGATGAATTCTGACATGAATTTGGCCAGCACTGATCAGAAAGCTTGTAAAGGGTTTTGCTTGTAAAGAGTATTGCTACTCAATACATCATTATTTGAACAGCCTTTCTATCATCAAAATTACATATCAAGTTTAATTTGAAATTGCTGACATATTATTGCTACATATTTTTATTACAAATGCAACTTATAAAGTTTTAATTTATAATAGTTTATTAATACAAATAAGATTTTGATTCTGCTTCAGTTTTATCCCCTTTGACTTTAAAGGCTACAGGAAAAATTTTCTTCCCATGACTTTCAATACATAAAAAATGAAAAGAATTTTAATTTTATGATAGCAATCATAAACAGTACATTAGGCTTTCTGTAATAACATGTATCATTAAAAAACTGTACATCATAATGAGGAAAAAAGAATATTATTAAGTATGACAATTTCATGACATTTTTACCTGTTTGGGGCACTGTCTTGTCAAAAGTATAGTACAGTGACTTCTGGCCTAGCTGACAGGCACTAGCAGCCATAGTGTCCCTGTGTGTTATCACCTCATGTAACTGAAAGCACTCCCTGAAGCCAGTCTGTGTTGTGGAGTCCTAGATGAGGTCTTCATGGGTGCTGACCATAAAAAGTTCATCAAAGTAATGAGGCGAGGAGAGAGCTTGGTGCTCATGGGCAGAGCTCAGCACCAAGGAGTGTGAACTGGCTCCAGCTGTGACAATAAAACAGCAGGTGGCTGCTGTCATTAGGGGTGGCAGATGAGGCAGGGGACTAACATTCAGCCCACAAAACTCATTTGTTAGCCATCGCCACTGTACCATGCAAAATAGCTTCCATCTCAGTCAATTTTACTTTGCAAAATATCTTACATAGCCATAAGAATATTAGAGCTCTGTGTGTGCAGGTCTCCTTCCTCTCCTCTCTTCCCACCTCCACTCTTCATGGCTCCTCTCTCCTCTGCCCTTACCTTACCTTTCTTTCACCTTTTTTTTTTGCCAGAAAGCACTACTTTATCAACTCATGTTGAATAGTGCCTGTATTATTCTAGTAAGGTATTTGAATTTTTAAAAATAATGGTGCCAGTTTTGCTCAAGTGCTGCAATTATTACTTAGTATTAGGGGCTTTCTACTATACAGATGGTCATAAAACCTAATTGCGATACCTTCCTTTTGGATTCCATACTGTCCTTGTCCTCTTCTGTGAAGATTTTAGAACTGCAGTGAAAGAAATAGAGGAAATGCGGCAGATGTCAGAAAATTTTGCAGGATGTATTGTTTAAGGGCCTAATCCACAAATTTTAGAATTTATTGTTTTCTGAATAGTTTCAGCTAAGCGTAGTGTTGTTTTAATAATATGTGGGTCTGTGGATATTTTAGTATACTATTATAGTTGAAAGTATAACAGTAGGCCAAGTCTTAGTATCTTATTTGAGGAGTAAAATTCTAAATAATAGAAACCATTATTTTTCCTTTAATACAGCAAGGAAAGGAAATTATAGAAGTATGAGAATAAGTCACTGCAGAAACAAAGCATCTTATTGCCAACTATAAAAATTAGATGAGTATGAAATTCTGTAACCCTTCTTTTGCAATTTTCTAATGCAGAAGAGAGGCCTAAATTCATTGAGCAAAGTGAAATATTGTTTCTATATAATCCACTATATTTATGCTAAATGAGAGAAGAAATACTGTAATACAGATAGTTTAACCTTTGAAGGTTACAGGCCAATTATTTTGTAGAATGTCTGTCACTCTTTCTGTGTTTATTAGTTAGAAGAGATTTTAAAATTTTGCTCTTTGATTTGCTTGTTTTGGTTTATATCAGTGCACATGCATAGATTCTTATTTTATTTATTACTCATTTCCACGAGGAATATTTTTGGTGCTTATATTTCCCCACCTTGGTTAATGGAAGGTGGTTCATATCATTTTCTGTGTTCTTTAGATGTTTCTATCATTTAAAAAACATTTGAAAAAAAATTCTGACCGCAAGATATCCCAGCCCTGGGTCATCTTTTTTGCCAAGGAGCCCTAGATCCTTCCAGTGGAGAATTGTATTTATAAATCAAGATCTGGGTACTAGGTAAACTCACTGGTTTTAATTTCTGTTTAGTGAAAAGATGTCTTCATTTCTTACAACATTATTTACTAAAACATATTCTCCATTATATCTCCTTAAAAAGAAGAATGGAACACTTTTCAAAATCCTACCATCATTTTCAAAGTCCGTTGCAATCTGTCCATAAGAGACCTTTCCAGACTTATTTTTGCCCGTATCCATGCGGTAGCCTGGACACATGCCTGATATTCTCACACTGGCTTACCTTTTCTCATGATTTTCCTCTGCCGGTAACATCCTCCTCATGGAAAATCCTAGCTATCCTTGTGTTTTACTCCTTCTTTGAGAGTATCCTGAATTCTTTCAGGCATCACTATATCTTGCCTACTTTACCATTTTTCAGTATTTTCGGCTTACCAATATACAAGACACAAAAGTGCTTTGTAATTAATTGTTTTTATCTCTCTTTTTACTGACATGATATATGAACTTTAAAATGAATACCTAAATAAGTGTTATACTTTATGTTCTTTTGCTACTGAGAGAAAGTCATTTGCTGTTGATCCATCTGTAAATAATGTACTTTCTGTTTCTATGTATGTGCTTATTCTGGACATTTTATATAAATGGGATCATATAGTATGTGACCTTTTTTGTCCGACTTCATTTGGACCTTTATTTGGCACCTGACATGTTTCTAACATTCCTCTATGTTATAGCATGGATCAGTACTTCATTCTTTCTCATGGTCAACTAATACTGCATTGTGTGGATACAGCACAGTTTCTTCATCCCTGCATCATTTCATGGGCATCTGGATTGTTTTCATTTTTGGGGTATTATGACTAATGCTGCTATGAACATTCATGCACAAGTTTTTGTGTGGACATAAGTTTTACAGTTTTCTTGGGTATATGTCTAGGAGCAGAATTGCTTGGTCATGTAGTAACTTGTATGTTTAACTTTTTGAGAAACTGCTAAATGTTTTCCACACTGGCTGTACCATTTTACATTCTTGGTAGTAACATATGGATGTTCAAATCAATCCATATTGTCTGTCTTTTTGATTATAGCCAATCTTGTGGGTTTGAAGTGATATTTTATTGAGGTTTTGTTTTGGACTTCCCTGTAGGGTAATGCTTTTGTGTACTTTGCATGTACTTTGTGTCTATTTTTATATCTTCTGCAGAGAAATGCCTTTTTAGATCCTTTCCCCCTTTATAATTTGTCTTTTTATTGTTGAGTTTTTTGAGTTCTTTGTGTATTCTAGATAAAAGTATTTGTTCAACTCTTTGTGTTGTCTTTTTATTGTTTTGATTGTGTCCTGTGAAGCACAAACTTTTAAAATTTTGATGAAGTCCAGTTTATCTCTTTTTTCTTCTGTTACTTGTGCTTTTGGTGTTATATTTAAGAGACCCTTGCCTAATCTAAGAGCTCAGTGATTTGCTTCTTTCTCTTTTCTTCTAAGAATTTTATAGTTTCACGTCTCACAGGTCTTTGAACCATTTTGAATTACTTTTCACATGATATTATGAGGAAGGAACCCATCTTCATTCTTTCCTCATGTGGATATCCAGTACCATTTGTGGTAAAAACTATTCTTTATCCTTTATTTTGTCTTGGCACCCTTGCTGAAAATGAATTGACCACAAATGTAAGGGCTCATTTCTGGACTCTCAGTTCTATTCCATTGGTGTATATTTCTGTTTTCATGTTAGTACCATGTCTTGATTATTGTCACTTTGTAGTTGAGAAGTGTGAGTCCTCCAACTTTATTCTTTTTCAAGATTGTTCTGGCTATTCTGAGTCCCTTGAGTTTCCTTATGAAGTTTTAGGATCACCTTGTTAATTTTGGCATTGGGGCTGGCTGGAATTTTGATAGGTATTGCAGTGAATGTGTAGGTCAGTTTGGGAAACATTGCTATTTAAATTATATTACATTCAAATCCATGAACATGGGATTTATTTATGTATGTCTTCTTTTGTCTGCTTTAATCATGTCTGTCAGTTTCAGTGTATGTTTTCTACTACTTTTGCTAAATTTGTTCCTAAGTATTTTACAAGTTTTTATAATTTAATTTTGATTCTTCATTGTTAGTACACAGAAATATAATTGATTTTTTGTAAGTTGATTTTGTATCCTGTGAAATTGCTAAAGTTTTTATTAGTTTGAGTAGTTTACTTTTGTGGATTTTTAGGATTTTCTATACAGACAATCCTGTTGTCTATGATTAGGGTTATTTGTACATCTTTCTTTCTAATCCAGGTGGATTTCATCTTTTTTTCTTGGCTAATATGCCCTGGCTAGCACCTTTAGTATAATCTTGAGTAGGAGTATTATGCACGTATATCTTACCTTGTTCCTGATCTTAGAGAGATGACATTTAGTTTTTCACCATTAAGTATAATGTTAGCCGTGAGTTTTTTTTAGTTGGCTTTTAGTAGGTTGAGGGAGTTTCCTTTAGTATCTCACTTGTTGAGGTGGGTTTTTTTTTTTTTTTTTTTTAATGAAGAGGTATTGGCTTGTCAAATGCTTTTGCTCCATCTGTTGAGATGATCATGTGGCTTTGTCATTTATTCTATTAATAGGAATATATTCATTAATTTTTGTATGTTAAACTAAACTTGCATTCTTAGAATAAATCCCATTTGTTGAAATATATAATACTTTCCACTTGTTGCTAATTTTGGTTGGTTATTATTTTGTTGAGTATTGTTTCTATATTCATAAGGCATTATGTCTTCATATTGTTTTTGTATCAGTGAAATACTAGCCTCATTGGTTGGGAAGTGTTTCCTCTTCTGTTTTTTTGGAAGTATTATGAAGGATTAATGTTGATTCTATTTTAATATTTGGTAGAATTCACTAGTGAAGCCATCTGGGCCTGGAAATTTCTTTGGAAATTTTTTTGATTGCTAATTCATTCTCTTTATTATGAGTGTATTCAGGTTTTTAAATATCTCATTAGTCGTTTGGATGTTCTTTTCTTTTCATGTATTTGTCCATCTCATCTAGATAATTTAACACACAAATGTTAGTATTTATTGTTAACCTTTTTATTTTTATAAGGTCAGTAGTAATGTCTTTCTTTTCTTTTTCTTTTCAAATAACTAATTTTTGGTTTTGTTGATTTTGCTTGTTTTTCTACTTTATCATTTGTGCTAGTTTTTTTTTCTTTCCTTCATTCCGTCTGCTTGCTTAAGGTTTTGTTTGCCCTTGTTTTTTCTAGTTACTTAATTTGAAAAAGTTATGTTGTTGATTTAAGATCTTTCTTTCTAAATACAGATGTCTAAAGCCATAAAATTTCTTTTATTCGCTGTTTAGCTGCATCCCATAAGTTTTGGTGTGTTTCTATTTTTGTTAACATTTATCTCAAAGTAGTTTTAAATTCCTGCTGTGATTTCTGCTTTCATCCTTTGCTTATTTGGGAGTATGTTGTTTAATTTGCACATTTTGCTGATTTCCCCAATTTCCTTTTGTTATAGACTTCTGTATTACATATATTTCATTATATATGGTTAAAGTAAATAAAAGTATTTTTTGTGTGGTTTTAATCCTGGTAAATGTATTGAGGCTTGTTTTATGCCCTAACATATGGTCAGTCCCGGAGACTACTTTATGTACATTTGTGATTATTTTCATTGTGTGGCATGTTCTACAAATATCTTTTAGTTCTAGTTGATTTATCTTGTTGTTCAAATCTTCCCTTTTCTTGTTTATCTTTTACCTAGTTCTATTCACTATTGAAAGTGGGTTTTTAAAATCTCTACTGACTCTTATTATTGAAATTTTGCTTCTCCCTTCAATTCTGTCAGTTTTTGCTGTATGTATTGTAGGGGCTTTGTTGTTAGGTGCGTATACATTTATAACTGTTATGTCTTTCTTGTGGATTGTCATTTTTATTTTTATAAAATGTCTTTTTTTGTCTTCAGTTGCAATCTTTTTCTTAAAATCTACTTTTTCTGATATTAGTATAACCACCAAAGCTTTCCTTTAGTAACTGATTGCATTTTATATTTTTCATCCTTATACTTTCAACTTATTTAAGTCTGAAGTTTCTCTCTCATAGGCAGTATATAGTTAGATCATGTTTTTTAAAATTCATTTTTGCCAATCACTACCTTATGATTAAAATGTTTAGTTCATTTGCCTGTAATATCATTATTGACCAGCAAGATTTGTAGAATTTACATCTGCTGTTTTGTGATTTGTTTCCCACATGTCCTTATGTCTTTTTTGTTCCTCTATTTCTGCTTTCCTTTTTGATGGGTATTTTCTTATTTTTAAATTTCTTTTTCATTTATATATTAATGTGTGTGTGTATATATATATACATAAATTTTCTTAATTGTTACTCTGGGGATGACAATAAGCATCTTATAACAATCCAGTTTTAATGAATACCAGCTTAATTTCAATAGAGTACAAAAACTTTGCTCCTACATAGCTTGATTACCTCCCCCCTACTCTGTGCTATTATTGTCATACAAATTACATCTTTATGCATTTTATATCCATAAATACAGATTTATAATTATTGCTTTAAGTGGATGCCTTTTAATTAGACAGGGAAAAAAGGTACAAACAAAGAAATATTATCTTTTTTACTTACCTTTTGTTACTGTTAGTGGTGTCCTTTATTTCTTCATGTGGAATTGAGTTACTTTTTCATGTCCTTTAATTTCAGTCTAAAGAACTAATTACCTTTAGTATTTCTTGCAAGGCAGTCTTCCTAATGAATTACTGCTTTTGTTTATCTGGGTATGTCTCCATATGTTTTTTGTTTTCATTTGTACTGCTTTGCTGATATAGAAATCTTTATTGACAGTTATTTTTTTTTTCAGTACTTTGAATATGTCATGCCAGGGCCTTTTGACTTGCATAGTTTCTGAGGTTTAAGTTAGCCTTTAATCTAATTGAGCATGCCTTGTACTGGATGAATAACTTCTAGTGCTGCTTTCAGTATTCTCTTTGTGTTTGCCTTTTGGCGGTTGGGCTTTGTTTTATCTAAGCATGGAGTTTATCCTACTTGGTGTTTGTTGAGGTTCTTGAATGTTCAGACTAATGTTTTTCATCAGGTTTCTTAAGTTTTCAGACATGATTTCTTCAAAAATTTTTTCCTGATTTTTTCTTACTCTTCTTTCTTTTCTTTTGGAACTCCCTATCGACACTTGATGGTGTCTCTGTTCATTTTCCCCTTCCTCCTCCCTCTCCTTCTTCTCTTCCTTTTCTTCCTTCTTCTTCATTTATTCCTCAGGATAGAGCAGAAAGACCTTTCTTTATATTCACTGACTTTTTCTTCTTCCACTTTAAATCTGTTCTTGAGCTTCTCTAGTGAATTTTTTATTCAGTTATTTTACTTTTCAACTCCATAATTTATGTTTGGTCTTTTTATATTTTCTATCCCTTTATTGATATTTTCTATTTGTTTACTCATTCTCTTATTTTCCTTTAGTTCTTAGTTAATATTTTTCTTCATTTCTTTGAAAGTGTTTATTATACTAATTGAGTTAGTGTTTTTGTCTAGTAATTCCATCATCTGGGCTTCCACAGAAATAGTTTCTGTTGACTGCTTTTCACCCGTTTATAGCCTATATTTTCCTGTTGCTCTGCATATCTCAATTTTTTTTCCGTTGGAAAATAGACATTTAAAATAATATAATGTGACCATTCTCCGAATTAGATTCCCCCTCCCCAGGGTTTACTTTTGTTGTCGTTTATTGTTGTTGTTGCTGATTATTTAGTGATTTTCCTGAACTAATTCTGTAATTTCTGTATTCTTTGTCTTTTGTGGCCCCTGAAGCCACTGCTTATTTTGCTTAATGGAAGACACAGATTTCCTTAACTGCCTTGAATGAATAAGTCTCCCAGCATTTGTCAAGGTGCTCTGTTGAGCTGTGGAATGTTTTCAATGCTCGATTGGACAGTTATCAACTCTGCCTGTACCTTCACTTTCTGCTTGCCTGAAAGTTTAATGTTAGCCAGAGATGAGATGGAAGATTAGTGTGTTCTCAGATTTTTCACTGGCATTTACACAGCCATGTGCATGTGTGTTTGCTTTAAGATTTGTGGAATATGTTGGAACTTTTCAAAGCATATATATATATTTCATCCTCATTTTTTCTTTTAAGTTTTTTGGCTAGCCTTTTATTTGCCCCAACTGGTTTCACTCTTAGACAGCTGTGATGTTAAACAGTTGCCATTATGTTGTTGTTCCATGACAATTGCCCCAAAGACAGGGGTTATTCACATAAAGTGAGTTGTGAGTCAGGTCAAATAAAAACTATGAGAATGGAGCTGACCAGTGAACTTCTGGTTAAGTAGTAGAATTTCTTTGGAACTGATGAGACAGACCCCTGAGTCCTCAGGTCTCTCAGGCCTGGTTGATGGGAGCCTTGCAAGCATGAACACTGTTTCCTCTAATCTTTTCTGTTTTTCCTGATCCACCCTTGTGTGGCTTTCTCATACATGTGAATTGATCAATAATAGCTGAGTACTTTGTGCACTCCCTCCATGATCTCCAGAGCTCTTTCTCTAGGCAGTCTCTGCTCTCCGTTACTCTGTCCTGTGCATTCCAGCTGCCTGGTCTTCTGGTACTCTCCTTTGTCTTCTCAACTCAGGGGTCTGCTCACCTCTAGCTAATCCCCTACCACATTCTTCTGTCTGACAACTGTCTCTTTAAGATCACTGTCTTTCTTTGCCTAATGTCCTATGTCTGAAAAGTTATTTCATACATTTTTCGAATTTTTTGTTTGTTTCAAGTGGAAGGGTAAGACTGGTCCCTTTTACTAATCCTGTAAATTCTGAATCAGTTAGGATTCACTCAGGCATTTAGAACCACTATGACATACTGTATATATATATTACTGCATTTGTGTGCATGTTTGTTTATGTGTATGTGTGTGTGTCTGTGTGAATCAGGGTATTTGCTACAGAAATTTGATCTTATACATCAGTGGGAGCTTTTACCCAGTCTCTGTAAGGTATTGTCCTCACATCTGATGTTGGAGCTTGAAGTCCATAGACAAGCAGTTGAGAAGTGAGGAAGGATGTGACGTGGGGGAAAAGAAAAACAAGGTGTAACACACATGCATGAGCTGCTGCCCGTGGCCTCTGACAGTGATGGATGGGGTTCTGCAGGAGCTGGGTTCCTTCCTAAATTACTTAAACTTACCCATGTGGTCCAGGAGTTGGAGAAGTGGATGCAGGATTCCAGGATTGTGGAGAGAAGTTGCAGGCTTGCTTGTTGCCATATAATGATAGGACAGTATGTGTGACAGTTTGTGTGAACTGTTAAAACTGTTGCTTCATTTCTACCTTGCTTATTTCCCACTGGATATATTCAGGGAAGCAAACTCTGAGAAATTGAGTTTGGCCTAGCCAAGTTGTCATGTTACTGAGCCCCTGCACTCTACCCTTGCCAATGTTGAATCCATACATATCTTCTTAAACCATATTTAATCTCTAACTAAAGACTGTAAGAATGCTGTGCTTCTGCACATGATAAACATATCCAGTATACAATCAGCAACATCCTAACCTGTTCCCAAAAGGGATATGCTAGCCAGATTTTGTCTTTGGAGGATATCCATTCTTCTCCTATTTAATTCACATTCCTTCTTTGCTGTCTATAACTTTATAAATGAGTTATAAAAGTAACATTGTTAACACATCTTAGTTTTGATGATAAGGGTATTAAAAAAAGGGAAAGAAATTAATTCCAACTTTATTATTATTTTTAAAATTCCTGAGTGTTTCTTATTTCAATTGGTTCACTTAGTTAATTTTATTATAAGTTGTTACAGGAAAGTAATTCAGCCAGAACTCTTATTTAATGGACACTTACGCATCTTCCAGTACAGCAGTAATGGATGGTGGTGGTGATCTCCCTGAAGTATTGCATGTTTTCGATATGCCTGCTGAATCATTATATACAGATTAAATTCTTTTCTACAACATTTTATTAGTAAACGCACTGTATTGTGTTCTTATTTTTTGCATGATTGTATTCCATGAAAGATATCTATCTTAACTACATAGGAACCTTGATACAAGTTACAGAGTACCCCTTTATCTGTACCTGTATCATAATGGTATGTCTATGCTTAATGCACTAAAAAGTAGATTGTATCTTTTTAAACTCTTGCCTATAAATAAGTTAATATATATTGCTTGGGTAAATGTATTGAATGTGTATAACCAGCAGCTTCAATTCATTTTCACATAAATTGCATCTTGATTACCACAGTTTACCAAATAATATTTTTAAATAAATAAATTAAAGTCTTTTTTTCTAAAATTGTCCTTAAACCAGAAGTGCCAGCACTAGTCTTTGAAGTTGCTCTGCTGGACAGCAGGGCACTTCCCACTGGTAAGCTCCATGGAAATTGCTCGAGAACATTTCTCACTGGATATTAGTTATGTGTGAGGGCTAGCCCCTTTAGGCTCAGCCATTCCTAGGTCCCCTTAGACAGGATTGGAGTCTGGGGTTGGTCATTAGGATCTGTTGTATTACCTGTTATTGTATTGTCAATTCACGTAAAATATTAGGGAAGAAATTTGAAGACAAATTATATGAGAAATCCCTCTTTTGGTGGATTTATTTTTGTGTTTTATTCATTGACATGAACATCCTCATGTATTTTAGCTCCTACACATTTAATTAATATGAACAATACCAGAATTATAATCTTGGATAGGAAGAGAGTCTTAATTTATTAATAGCAATCATTTATTGAGATTTAATACATTTCTTTAAATACCTGTGCATTTTATTCTAGGCTTCTATTGTACTGTATATAGATATATTTTCCTGCAGTCAGTATGCCCCAATTTCTCATTTGGACATTGAGGTTAGTAATACAGTAGTATATATCTACCACAATTGTGATTTTTTACCTGTTAATCCATGTTAAACATTTATTTACCTATTTGGCCATAGTATTCTCTCACTAAAATTTCATTAGTATTTATTTTTAATCCTTGCATGGCCCTATGAGGAAGGAAAGTCTTCTGTCCTGGAAGGATGAAAATGAGATTCATAGAGTCCATAACCAGCTCAAAGCTACGATACGTGTGCTCTGTCTTCCTCTTGCTCCTGTTTCTAGGTGCTTCTCCTAGTCGTAGTTGCTGTTGTCATCATCATCATCATCACTGTAAAGTGGGCTGACCATTCTAGAGAGCTTGCTGTGTTCCAGGAACTACAGTAAACGCTTGCCATGCTTCCCCTCATTTAATCTTCACAACAACTCCAGAGAAGAGAGATAAAGCCCTTATCCAGTCATGAGTAAGGCCCAGATTCAGCTGAAGGTTCTTTGACTCCAGGCTTTGCTACGAGACTTAGTGATATTCTTTCATGATATCCATACAAGTGATTTCCTGTACAAACCTCATCTGGATATAAACTCTAATCTGTTGCTCACGTTAGCACTTTCCAATCTCAGGATAATGTCTGACATTAACAGAAGGTTCTAGCATTGTTTTGCCACCTTCAGAACAGTTGAGGTGGCTCCAGGCAAGGTGATCTTTATTGAACTCTTTTGGAAAGTTTTCAGTGTGTATGACTTACGATCAATGTCTTTTTGGCTCAAGCTACAACCATTCATAAACATGTCTGACCTTGGTTTTGATTCTCCTTCTGGGGATTTCATTGGTTATGGCAGTCCTCATTTTATCACTAATGCAGTTGTGTACTAAATTCATACATACGTGTGTGTGTGTGTGTATATATATATATATATTCATTCATTCATTCATTCATTCATTCATTTTCCTTTTTCTTTTTGGTGGCTGGCCAATGTTACAGGGATTGAACTCTGGACCTTGGTGTTATTGGTACCATGCTCTAACCAATTGAGCTAACCTGCCAGACCTTCATTTTATTTATTCTTAATAGTTCAGGTATCAGTAATTTCATTTCATCTTGCATGTCATTGTTATTAATTTAACCAAGGCCATATTGCTGTTAATTGGCAGAGCCTAGACTCGAGCCAAGATTTTGATTCTAGACTTTAGCATTTTGTCTCTATACTACTACTTGTGTTTCTCAAACTTAGAAATGAAATGCACTTCCATCATTGATTTCCTTAGTTAATTTGGTAAATGACTTTTTAGTTTGAAATATAATACAACAAACACCTGAAATAAGGTCTATATATGAATTATACTTTATAGGATGGAGAGAGGCAGAACTGTTTGGTAATCATGTGCTGTCTGTAGGTTCTGTGGAGACAGTCTAGGCTCAAATCCTGACAGTGCAGACCTTTGAGAACTTTCTTAATGTATATGCACCTAAGGTTTGTCATCTATAAAATGGGATGTTGTAAAGGTTAAATAAGTTGGTATGTATAAAGCACCCAACAGAGCTTGGCAGTGTCTTTTCCTTCAAACAAAAACAAAAAACCCTCATGTGGTTGCTTTCCTTACTATGAAAAATGTGATTAATATTTGGAAGTCTACAATGTGCTATTAAGATCTTAGTGTATAATATTATTTACAGTTCTGAGTATAGTAATGATTACATTTTTATATGGACCTTCATTAACTAACCCTTGAAATAAAGCAGTACTACGTTGCTAAATGTCTCCACTTATTGTTTTTTTAATAGTGTAGGAAATTGTGGGTATGTGTGTTTTCTTGTGTGTGTGTGTCTGTGTGTGTATGCATGTGTGTGGGTGGTGTTTGTGTGTATTTGTGTATGTTTGTAACACAACCTCTCAGATTCTTGGAGGGATGTTTCTGAGTGCTATAGCTACCATTTTGTAATATCTAAAAGCTCACTGCAAGTTTTGCTTACTCTCAGTAGAGATATGAGACTTGGAACAGTTTTTTTTTATGAATAAGCAAAAATTTTCTAACTTTTGTCTCTTCATGGAGATTTTCAGTAAGTATAATAGTATTTGTTTTCATGGAGGAGCAGAACAGAACCATCCAGGAAAATACTAATTATAAAGTATTAAAGGATTCTTGGATATTTTCAATTTTGAAATGTTGGTAATTTGTTTTTGAACCAAGTAGCTTTATATTAAATTATAAGAGAACATTTCAAATATGGAAGTGGTGGGTTCTGAGTGGTAATTATAACCAAAACTGGGATAACATTCAAAGGTGGTATGTCAGAGAGATATTCGAGAAACAATGAAAGACAATTATTTTGGCCTAGCAATGATTTGGTAAAAGAAGTTGAGAAATATAATTACTAAGTGTTATTTAACACCTGTTGCCTTGGATTGAGTGTTCCCGCAAAACTTGACCCCCACTGTGACCATGTTAAGAGGTTGGGAAATCCTATTATGGTAATTGAAAGGTGGGGCCTTGAAGAGATGACTAGATTCTTAGGACCATGCACTAATGAATGGATTAATAATGGTGGTTGGGGGCATGGTTCTGAGGGCTTTAAAAGGAGAGCACTTGAGAGCCTCTCTCTGCTCTGCTGTTTTCTGCCATGTGAGACCCCTGTATTGCTGTAAAGCCACTAAGAAAGAAGACCCTCACTAGGTGTGTTCCCCAGACTTTGAAATTCCCAACCTTTGAAACTGTAAGCAATTAATTTTGTTTTCTTTATAAATCACCCAGTTGCAGGTATTTATGTTATTAGCAACAAAAACAGACTAATATACCTGTTAACTTCTGAATTTTGAAATAAACTTATATCACATAATTGTAGTTTTTCCCCTTCGTTTACAAGGTAAATTTTAGACAGATTTGAATATCTTTGAACTACAGGTTTTTGGGGGTTATTTATTTAAGTTAACATGCTCATTAATAGGTAAGAGAAGTGAATGGAAAAAATTTTTTCTTGAGGTCATGTTGATACAATATAATGGGAATCCACTTATAAATATATTTAGAATGATATTATATAATGTATTTTGTATTATATATTATATAAATGAAGTCTTTAATACTTCATTTAGGTTTTATTTTATATTGAATTGTACAATATATTTTACATTTTAGCAACAAATTATAGTATGGCCTTGATTTCTGACACTTTGAAGGTAAAATACCTGTTTCATCTTGATTTTGTTTATAATAAGACTAATGCAGTCTATCTCAATTTGGTGTTCTTTTAGAAATGATCGTCATTTTTATATTTAATTTTAATCATAATTCTTCTTCTTCTTTTTTTTTTTTTTTGACCAGTAGGGGGATCGCAACTCTCAGCACGGTGTGGTCTGCACCACACTCAGCCAGTTAGCACACCAGCCATCCCTATATAGGATCCAAACCTGCAGCCTCGGCGCTACTAGCGCCGCACTCTCACGAGTGAGCCATGGGGCTGGCCCTTAATCATAATTATTCTTGATAACTGATTACATTGTATTTATTTTTGTCTCACCTGTTTCACAAGTCATTAATGTTTAGTTTGTCTCTTCATCATATGGTAAATTTTTTATTTTTTATATATTATGTGCACTTTCCAATCCCAGTGATTGTTTAAGAATCTTAATTCTATATCTGTTGCTGAATTTGTCATTCATCATTAGTGCAGAAAATCTATATTCATTTAGAAAAGTATTTAATATTTAATAATGACTGTATTTATGGACACTTTTATTTCTGTAGTATTTTCTTTCTTTAAATTTCCCATGAGTCTGTACTCTTTATTTAGTCAGGAGGTATGTAGTGATGGAGAAAGCTCTGCGTAAAGGTCGCCAGCATGAATCCCACTTTTGCATTTTCAGCTTCTTTGCCACATTTTCTTGAAAAAGTCAAAGTCACTTATCTTCTCTGAGTTTCTCAGGTTGAGCTGATAAAGCCTACACCATATATTCACACAGTCATGGGGAGCCATGGAGGAAGCATGGAAAAATGATGTGCTTTTGGCTTTGTTAAATTACAAATTTTACTTATTGTAGAAAAACAAAGCATATAAATCATCTAAAACTCAATCCCATGTCAGAGTGCATTCGGGTGGTATTTTTTTGTTTGTTTTTTATGTGTCTGTATCTGAACACAAAAATACACATATTACCATATGTAATATTTTTGTCTTTTAAAAATCTAATATATCATGAGAAGTTTCTATTCCTTTAATTCATGCATAATATTCTACTATAATCATGCCACTGCTATTGAGCATTTAGGTTGTTTTCATTTTTTAGTTGGAATATGCCTTTTTTGCCTTCATTTCAGATTCTTTTTTGAGGGCATATTCCAGCAATTGGAATAACTGGTTCAGAATGACTATTAAAGATTCTTGTTTGCTTGCTTAGGATTTGGTCCTTTATCCAGTTCAGAAAGAGATTATAAGAGGATTATGAGCTCAGGTGCAGCATGCTCATGTTTAGAGAAGATCATATTGGGGTGGTGTGTAGAACAGATTGCAGTGGAGAGTACTGGGAGGCCATAGCACTCAGACACAATGGTTTAAACTAGTTAAAGTAGAAAGAGAAAGAAAGGTCTTGAGAAGTGAAATCTGTGAAGAAACAATTGATGACTTATGAACATGAGGGTAAGTTCACTAAGTTGGGAAGGTGGTACAATTGACAGATTAGGGTATTCTGCAGGAGACAATTAGTGAGGAATGATCATGACTGAGAGTTGGACACGTCTTAAGGTATTTTCAGTTCAGAAAAGAAAAAATGCCGTCAAAGGCCATGGATGGATTATATATTTTAGAGTCATCCACAAAGAAGCTTTGCTTGAAGCTCAGGAAATGAATTATACTTTTGAAATAAGAATGCATATGAATGAAAGTATCATCCTAGGAGGATGAGATGAGGAACAAGAATTGATAATAGTGAGAAGCAGGAAATGATCAGAAATGGTTTAGAAGAACTAGCACTGGAAGCCAAGTTATTATAGAGTTTAGGAAAGTGCTAATAAGTAGTACATTTACACATAAGGTTCATGAAGTGAATTGTCAAATAGAAAGCTTTCCTACTGTAGATAAATGTGATTTATTTACAGAAATGTATTTGTATGCATCTTGGAAGGTTATTATAAAATATTTTAGAATAGTGAGAAGATATAATGATTGTTGTAGTAAGCTCTCATGTACCAAACATGAAATGCTCTGTGTGTGTCTCCTTTCCTGCCCGTCATGTGTTTGTTTGTTTGTGTGTTCATTTGTTATTTCCTAGCTTTGGGCATTGACAGGGCTTTGACTCCGTGATACTCCAGTAACAGTAATCACAGTTAGTGCCCAGGTCTTGCTTTATAAACACCACTACCTACTCTGAGAAACCAGGTCTGATTCCAGGTCTGGAGCAGGGACAGTAATTGGTGATCCTGGAATGTCTGGTTGTACTGGAGAATAAGGCAGAGCCCAAACACTAAGAGGAGTGATGTCAGAAGGACATAATAGCCAGCTCTAAAAGTTTCCTCTGGCCATTTTTTGGACAACTTAAGAATTAAAAGGCATAATTATGGTAATTGATTATAAAATATGGTATAAAATGCAAATTCAAGAGTCCATATAAAGTGCTCTTTAAAGAAAGTGAGAGTAGGAGAGAGCATGAGGCAGAGGTACAGGAGAAATGGTGAGGTTCTGTGTAGAAGAATGCCAGCTAACAGATGCAGGAGTAATGGGAGAACATTGCCACATTGCAGCCTTCATTGTAACAATCCAGCTTGGTAAGAGTCACTAATGGGCACTCGGGCCATTGGGAGAAGGTTGTTAGGGAACAGGGTACTCATACAGAATCAAAATATCACCCACAGATTACCTAGTTATGAAGGGCAAGTGAGTATTTTCATTCAAGAAATATGCTGATCACCTTCTTAAACAAATGGTCAAATTTTGCATAACTAATAGAATGTTAATCTGATGTTATTTTTATCTTGGTGCTATGCAGTTGGAAGTACCCTATGTACACAGGTGGTCTTCTTGCCAAAAATGTTTAAACCAATCCAAATCATGAGGAAACAATTAGACATACCCAAAATGTGGGTCATTGTTATAAGTCAACAGTTTGCTTAGATTTGTGTTATTGTACAAATAAAAAAGGCAGTAGGACAGTTTCTAGGTTAAAAGAGTCTATCTAAGCAGACATAACCAGACACAGTGAGTGCATCTTGATTTGACCCTGGCTTAAAGGCTTGTTTGTTTATTTTTTTTTAGCTATAAAAGCATCTTGGGGATAATTGGTGGATTTAGATGTAGACTATGTAGTGTCATTAGTGAGTCAATATTAATTTTGTTGGGAGTAATCATGACATGCTGTTGGCAGAAGAAAATCTGTTTTTGGAGATGTACGCTGAACTCATAAGGGAATAGTATCATCACAGTAACTTATTTTCAGGGGACTTAAAAAGAAAAAGTACATACATTCCTAGTGTGAGGAGAGACAGAGACGAGTAAGCAAATGTCACAAAACATTAACAGTGAATTTGGTTGAAGAGTATACGAGTATTTTATGTGTTGCCTTTTCAATTTCTATGTCTTAAATTTTTCAAGTAAAAAATTAAGAAAAATAGAAGCTAACAATTAAAAAATAAAAGTGAAGTAAATAAAAGAATAAATGTCAAACATAAAAATTAGATAAAATGTTTTAAAGTTTATTCAGTTTTTGGCTGTTCATCAAAACACTGTAGAGTAGTTATTAATCTTTTCTGCTAACTAGGATTTTTGCTGAGAGGTTTTTGTTCTTTCTACTTAGGTTATTTTTTAAGCCTATCTTTTCACATGTCGGTGTCTTTAACCCTGTATCTTCCACCAGCTGTGCTTTGCCTACCACTCAATGTCAGTACAGTATTTATGAGAGTGTGTGTCATAGGGAAACTGTATGTTGGATAAAATGTTTAGATCATGGTTTAACTGCATTATATAGATAACCATCAAATGTTTATTCAAGGGTCGGCCCCGTGGCTCACTCGGGAGAGTGCGGCACTGGGAGCACTGAGGCCGTGGGTTCGAATCCTATATAGGGATGGCTGGCGCGCTCGCTGGTTGAACATGGTGCGGACAACACCGTGCCGAGGGTTGCGATCCCCGTATCGGTCCAAAAAAAAAAACAATGTTTATTCAAGTTATTTGTGGCTGCTTCCTTGACAGAGTGAATAGTACTCTTGTGACCAAATATCTGATTGTGTCAACTAGAAGTACAGGGTGTAGTAATTTAAACAGATGTCATCACATGGTTTCTTTCTTACTTTTCAGTTCCCACAAATATATTCTCTTATGTTTCTGCAAGTTAGAAGTCTGACACCAGTCTCACCAGGCTAAGATTTAGAGGTTGTCAGGGCTCTTGTTTCTTTCTGGAGTCTGTAGGGAAGAATCTGTCTTCTTGTTCTTTTCCTCTTCTTGAGGCCACTGCATTGCTTGGCTTATGGCCCCATCTTCCATCTTCAAAGCTGCAAGGTAGCCTCTCTCTAATGCAGCTTTCATCGTCGTGTCTCTTTGCTTCCTTCTGTCTGCCTCTCCACTTCCACTTCCACAGAGAACGAACCCTCTGATCACATTGGGTCTACCCTGATAATTGAGGACAACCTTCTTATGTTAAAGTCAGGTGATTAACAATCTTAATCCAATCTGCATGTTTAATCCCCCTTTGCCATATATATAACCAAGCACATTCACAGGTTTCTTAGAGTAGGATATGAGCATCTTCCAGGAGCCGTTGTTCTTGTGGTGTGGAGTCACTAGAAGAAATACACACTGATTGCAGAATGAAAAATCTATAATTGGATCTATCTTTTATAAGTATGCCATTTAAAAATTAACATTAACATATAAAACTATAATATAAAAATATTCTATTCATTTAAGGTCATTTTTAGAATGGTAGTAGTACCTTATTAATCGTAAAAAAGATATATTAGGCAAAATAGCAAAAACACAAATTTCTATATATTTTTAATGAGAAGTGACATTTGCTCCAAAAGTCAAATCTCATTATTCACAATATATTTTTGTTTATTTTAAAATTACATGAGGGGCCGAGCCCATGGCGCACTTGTGAGAGTGTGGCGCTGGGAGCGCAGCGACGCTCCCGCCGCGGGTTCGGATCCTATATAGGAATGGCTGGTGCGCTCACTGGCTGAGTGCCGGTCACGAAAAAGACAAAAGAATAAAATAAAATAAAATAAAATTACATGAGGAAATGGATTATGTTCATTGGAGAGTCATTATTTAGTGTTCCATTTGTACTTTCTTTTTCAGCTATATAGGGTTTATTATGTGAAAGACTGTGCTGTTTATGAATATATATAATGAAAATTAGGTGATCTTAAAGCAAGGAAAATCTTTCAAAATCCAAATTGTGGTGAGAATTTTTAGCATATCCTCATACCTATTTTTGAATATGTATCTTGTTTCTTGCTGCTTAATTCTGACATTATCTCTTTAGATATTTGTTCCCATGACCTGGGTCTTACACCCTTTGAATATAGAGACAACAGTTTGTTCATCTTTGTACTTGCAGATTCTAGTTCATTGCTTGGTGTATGTATGTAGTGTAGAAGATGGTGTTTATGGTTATACACATTTTTCTTCTGTTCTAGCATGTCTCTTTGAGTCCAAAATCTTTGCCCTTTAATTTGTTCCTTATTTCTCCTATAATAATTACTCTTGTGATAGTTATCATTTATTCAATGGTGATTGTGTAACAGGCACTGTGCTAAATAATACATGCTTATAATCTCATTTTTATAACTTTCTGAGATAAGTATTATTATCCCCACACTGCAAATTAGGAAGCAGAGGATTAGTGTGATTAAAAAGAAATTGTACAGGCTCACCCACATGGTAAATGGAAGAGTCAAGATCTGATTTCAGCTCTGACTGCAGAGCTTATGCTTTTAATTACAGATCTCTTGCACCTTTAAGAGTATAAATAAAATCCTGTATTTGTCCCAATTTCAAAATCCCTCAGACTCTACACCAGTATTGCTATGGTCTTAGTATTTGCATCTCCTTGATGTTCATGTGTTGATACATAATCCCCAATGCAATAGTATGGAGAGCTGAGGCCTCTGGGATCTGATTTTTGGGAGGGCAGAGCCTTCATGAGTGGGTTTAGTGCCCTTATAAACAAAGCTTGAGGGAACCTATTTGCCCCTTCCACCATGTGATAGCAGCCCAAACTAAGATAAGCGTTTTCTAAATTGTATCTTAAAGACAGAGTTCTAGAGTTCTAGTAGGTGTATATATGTTTGTTCTGAGAGAAATATTTAGTAGTCCAACAAGTTTAGGGAGTGTTATGCACATCTTCTATCCCTTCCTTGGGACTCAGAGTGCTCACCAACAGGTGCATGGCTGAGAAGTCATAGTATTTTATTCTTTTAATGTAGTCTTGTCCGACTTATTCAAATGTCCCTTCCACCCCTGCTTTTTTTGTGACATCTTTATTAACATCTTGCAGAATCATCATCTGTAAGATACCTGTGTGGCAAATGTTGAGAACCTAGATAGAATCCAAACTTTTTGACAGGACTTTTAAGACCCTTCATGATTTAGAACTCTGCTTTGTTTTCTTATTCTGTAAAATTTGTACTTAATTCTCTAGCAGTATTTCTTAACTTTCTGTTATTTCATTCCTCACTGTGTGGACTATTAATGGGCCTGGAATCTGTACCTCTAATCCAATATAACCATTCCTTCCATTCCCAGTCTTCTTTCCAGAGCTATTGAGAAACTCCTGCTGTTTGCTGACTCTGTACCAAGCTCCTCAGGTGGTGCACCTAACACTATTATCCTTACTCATCCTTCTGTTGATTCCTTGGTCAGGCCTGAATGCTATTTATTTTGGGGTCCTGTATCAGTCCATTTCTGTTGCTTATAACAGAATACTTTAAACTTGGTGATTTATAAAGAAAATGAAATTTATTGCTTATAGTTCATAGGCCGGGAATTCCAAAGTATGGGGAATACACCTGGTGAGGTCTTCTTTGCTGGTGGCTTTACAGCAATACAAGGGTCTCACATGGCAGAAGATGGCAGAGCAGAGAGAGAGGCTCTCATGTGCTCTTCTTTTAAAGCTCTCAGAACAACACCCATGACTACCATTATTAATCCATTCATTAGGGCATGGTCCTATGAATCTAATTATCTCTCCAAGACCCCACCTTTCAATTACCATAATAGGATTTCCCACCGTCAGCAATTACAGTGGGGATTAAACTTCTAATACATAGAACTTGGGGGACACAATTCAGTGAGACTGGGTAATTTATAAAGAAAAGAGGTTTATTTGGCTTACGATTCTGGGATGGTTGCATCTAGCATGGGCCTCAGGCTGCTTCTACTCGTGGCGGAAAAGTGGCAAGCAGCCAGCGGGTACAAGCAGATCACATGGTGAGAGCAAGCAAGAGAGAGGAAGCAAGAGAGAGGGAGGAGGTGCCAGTGTCTTTTAAACAACAAGCTCTCGCGGGAACTAATAGAGCGAGAACTCACTCATTACTCCCCCTCCCTCAGGGAGAGCATTAATCCATTCATAAGGGATCCGCCCCTATGACTCAATCAGTTTCCAGCACTGCCACATTGGGGATCAAATTTCCACATGAGTTTTGGCAGGGACAACACATCCAAACTCCATCACATGTGAATCTCTTAATTAGCATTTGAGTTGAATCATATTGAATTGTACTAGTTTTTATGAATATAGAGTTCCTAAGCAAATTTGTACTATGTTAGGCATTTCTCCTCCTGCCAACCTGGGCCCCTATTCTATACAGGCACTGACCAATCGCAGTGAGGTGGAGGGTTGGGGATAGTGATTATTTCTTGAAACTTTGAGCCTCCCTAAAAAGTTAATAGCTAAAAGTGGCAAATGCTTACATAATGCTAAGAATGTGTCAGGGAACGTTCTTTGCACTGTACAAATATAATTCTTATAATAACCCTGTTGGGTAGGAACAATTAGTACCCATCCCATTTTACAAATAAGGAAAACTAAGGCATGTAATTAAATAACGTGTCTGAGTTTACAAAGCGAATAAATGGTCTACCAGGAATTCAGACCCAGGCAGCTGAGGTCCAGAATTGTGCAGCTTGAGTGTCCATACTGTTGATTCTCCACCTTGCTTCAAAGGAACCAAGATTGGGTACCATCTGTGAAACTGTCATGGTTGCTGAATCTTTAGTGGCCCCTCGAGGATCTGTAGGAAACCTGCGTTCTGCCCCTGGTAGGAAAGTACAGGCCTTTTGTAGAGGCCAGAAAGAAAAGCGCAGGGTTTGCAGTGAGAAGGAAGGTCCAAAGGCATTTCTCGGACTCGGAAGACAAGAAGTTAGTGCTTTTCTAGGGCTCGCTCTGCAGCCTGAGAATAGGGGTAGGATTACTGGTGATGCAGTTTATGTGTAAATTTGTTTTCTTATGGGACACTGAGATTTAGAAATGTACATAAACAGTTGGAAAATATGAAGTATGAATTTCTTTTAAAGACATGTTAAAATTCAAAATTTAGAGTTTATTTTCACTCATCAAGCCGTTTAGTCTCTTTGTTAACATTATTATTTTTAATTTTGAGACTAGCCAAATTCAGTACTACAAAGGGGGAACAAAATAGATACTGGGGTTTGTGACTGGATGAAACGTATGTTGTGATGGTTTGTTATTCTTTGCTGGTTGCCCTTATGTAAATTATTCTTTTTCGCCTTATTCCTTTTTATCCTCTTGTCCCCTTTCTTGATTGATGTAAGCAAAAATAGGTATCTGATTTGCATGAGTCAACATGAATACTTGTTTACATCTTAGATATGTGGCATTCATAAGGGAAGTATTGTTATCTGAAGTTGTACATTGGTCAGATCTTTGCATCTGGATTTTCTAGGTAGACTTACATACCCGAACTGAAATTTCATTCAGGCTGTTGCGCATATTCACTTATGGTGTTAACTGTATTGGCCCAGAGGAATGAGGCTTTTTGTAGTTGAAATCCTTCAACTGACTGACTGTCTTTTTTCCTGGATGTAGCTGTATCTCCTCCAAGGTTTAATGAGAGCAGTGCTAATGTCAGGCTTTATTACTGAGCTCTCATTACCCCCCCTCATGTTATATGTGCTTGCATACATTGTTTTATTTAATTCTCACACACTCCTATGAAGTACTGTTTTTGTCATTTTTCATCTCTGGAAATTGGGACTCTGAGAATGCACTTCATGTACTCAAGATAAAACAAGCCATAAGTGGCAGAGCCAAGACGCGGCTTCTCATCTTCCGGCTGACCTCTACTGTGCTGCCCTGTCTGCACTCGGACTGTCACCGTTATTTGTGGGACAAACCTTACTTTGGTCTGCACAATGTAAGGAGTTAACCAGAGTTAACTAGGAAGATGGCCAGAAGTGTTTTTGATGTTAGGGTACTTAGTTCTTGTATTTGTGAAGTAGACTTTGCCAGCTAACCTTGGCAACAGGTGCTAACAGGTGCTACTCTCCCCTGCAAGATCTGCCCCTGTGCAAGATCTGCCCCAGCCCTCTCCTGCCAATCCCTGGGACTGCTGTCCGCTGTACTTGCTGGCTTCCACCTCTGTGCTCCCCTCTCTGCTGTGAGAACAGGCCGGGGCTCCCGCCTCCAGGGCCCCTGGCTGCACCTTCTCCTGCCAGGGTTGCTCTTCCTTATTCACGTGCACACCAAGCACTTTCACTCTCTTCACTCTCAAGTCACCTTGCTGAGCCTCCAATTGTGGAATTTCAACCCCCTGCCGACATTGTATATTCGCCTTCTTTACTTTATATTTTGTCCTACCACTTATCATTATTTTATATGCTATATATTTTACTTTTCTTTTTTTCTTTTTGTCTCCCTCCCTCACTTTTACATTTTCTGAGGTCAGGGACTTTTATACATTTTGCTCACTTATGTGCCACAGCTGCATGGAACTGTTCCTTGCATGACAGTAGATCTTTAATACACATGTGAATTAACTGCAAGCATGAATGACTAGCAGTGTCCATGAAGGAAAAGTGGCACAGGCTTAGTGCACCTCATCCTGTGATCAGCAACAGGTGGTAGAATGAAAGTTCCAGGAATTTTTCATCATAGGTGTAGGACCTACCTGTGACTAGAACTTAGTAAGTCATCAGTAAATGTGTTGAGACAGGCAGTGAAGGTATAAAGACATGAGTATTTGATAGAAGCAAGACATTTCAGGTGGATAGTTTTTTTTAAAAAAATTAAATTAATTAATTTTTAAAATTTAATTTAATTTTATCAATATACAATGTGGTTGATTATTGTGGCCAATTACCGAAACCTCCCTCTTTCCTCCCTCTCCCCCCTCCCTCCCAACAACCTCATATTTGTTCGCTTGTCCTATAAACTTCAAAGAATTATAATTGTTGTGTCTTCTTCCCTCCCCCCCAGTCTGTGTATTTATTTATTTATTTTTAGCTCCCACAAATAAGGGAGAACATGTGATATTTCTCTTTCTGTGTCTGACTCATTTCACTTAATATAATTCTTTCTAGGTCCATCCATGTTGTTGCAAATGGCAGTATTTCATTCTTTTTTATAGCAGAGTAGTATTCCACTGTGTAGATATACCACATTTTCCGTATCCATTCATCTGATGGATGGACATTTGGGCTGGTTCCAACTCTTAGCTATTGTAAAGAGTGCTGCAGTGACATTGGAGAACAGGTATACCTTCGACTTGATGATTTCTATTCCTCTGGGTATATTCCCAGCAGTGGGATAGCTGGGTCATATGGTAGATCTATCTGCAATTGTTTGAGAAACCTCCATACCATTTTCCATAGAGGCTGCACCGTTTTGCAGTACCACCAACAGTGTATGAGAGTTCCTTTTTCTCCACAACCTCTCCAGAATTTATCATTCACAGTCTTTTGGATATTAGCCATGCTAACTGGGGTGAGATGGTATGTCAGTGTGGTTTTGATTTGCATTTCCCGAATGCTGAGTGATGTTGAGCATTTTTTCATGGGTCTGTTGGCCATTCGTGTATCTTCCTTAGAGAAATGCCTATTTAGCTCTTTTGCCCATTTTTTAATTGGTTACTTGTTTTTTTGTTGTAAAGTTGTTTGAGTTCCTTGTATATTCTGGATATTAATCCTTTGTCAGATGTATATTTTGCAAATATATTCTCCCTGTCTGTTGGTTATCTTTTCACTCTGTTAATTGTTTCTTTTGCTGTGCAGAAGCTTTTTAGTTTGATATAATCTATTTGTTTATTTTTTCTTTGGTTGCCTGTGCTTTTGGGGTCGTATTCATGAAGTCTGTGTCCAGTCCTACTTCCTGAAGTGTTTCTCCTATGTTTTCTTTAAGAAGTTTTGTTTCAGGGTGTATATTTAATTCCTTAATCCATTTTGGGTTGATTTTAATATATGGTGAGAGGTATGGGTCTAGTTTTATTCTCCTGCATGTGGATATCCAGTTATCCCAGCACCATTTGCTGAAGAGGCAGTCTCTTCCCTAGTGTATAGGCTTGGTGCCTTTGTCAAAGATCAGATGGCTGTAGGTGTGTGGATTGATTTCTGGATTCTCTATTCTATTCCATTGGTCAGTGTGTCTGTTTTTATGCCAGTACCATGCTGTTTAGGTTATTCTAGCTTTGTAGTATATTTTAAAGTTAGGAAGCATTATGCTTCCAGCTTTATTTATTTTGCTCAGAATTGCTTTGACTATGCATGGTCTTTTGTTATGTCTGGATAGTTTTTTCCAGTTCTGAGAAAAATGTCATTGGAATTTTTATGGGGATTGTGTTGAATTTCTGTATTGCTTTGGATAGTATGGACATTTTCGCAATGTTGATTCTTCTAATCCAAGAGCATGAGATATCTTTCCATCTTTTGTGTCCTCTTCAATTTTTCTCAGCAGTGGTTTGTAGTTCTCATTATAGAGATTTTTCACATCCTTGGTTAACTCAATTCCTAAGTATTTTATTTTGTTGGTGGCTATTGTAAATGGCCAAGCTTTCTTGATTTCTCTTTCTGCATGTTCACTATTGGAGAATAGAAATGCTACTGATTTTTGTGTGTTGATTTTGTATCCTGCAACTTTGCTGAAATCCTTTATCAATTCCAAGAGTTTTTTTGTAGAGGCTTTAGGCTGTTCAATATATAGGATCATGTCATCTGCAGACAGGGACAGTTTGACTTCATCTTTTCCAATCTGGATGCCCTTTATTTCCTTTTCTTCTCTGATTGCTCTGGCTAGTACTTCCAATACTATGTTGAATAGGAGTGATGAGAGTGGGCATCCTTGTCTAGTTCCTGTTCTTAAGGGAACAGCTTTCAGCTTTTCCCCATTCAGGATGATATTGGCAGTGAGTTTATCATATATGGCTTTAATTATGTTGAAATACTTCCCATCCATACCTAACTTGTAGAGAGTCTTTATCATAGAATTGAAACCCAAAAAACAATAAAAAAAATCAATGAATCAAAAAGTTGGTTTTTTGAAAAGATAAATAAAATTGACAAACCATTAGCACGGCTAACTAAAAAAAGTAGAGAGAAGACCCAAATAACAAGAATTAGAAATGAAAAAGGTGATATTACAGCTGTTACCTCTGAAAACAAGGAATCATTAGAGAGTACCATAAACAACTATATGTCAACAAATTTGAAAATCTGGAGAAAATGGATAAATTTCTGGATACACACAAACTACCAAAACTGAGTCAAGAAGGTACTGAAAATCTGAGCATACCAATAACAATAAAAGAGATTGAAGCTGTTATCTGAAGGCTCTCAACACAGAAAAGCCCAGGACCAGATGGATTCACAGAAGAATTCTACCAAATATTCAAAGAGGAATTGACACCAATTCTCTACAAACAATTCCAAAAGATTGAAGCAGAGACAAATGTCCCAAACTCATTCTGTGAAGCAAACCTCACCCTGATACCAAAACCAGGTAAAAAGACAACAACAAAAAACAACTACACACCAATATCCTTGATGAATATGGACGTAAAAATCCTCAGTAAAATACTGCTAACAGGATACAGCAACATATACACAAAATTATACAGCATGATCAAGTGGGATTCATCCCAGGGATGCAAGGTTGGATCAACTTATGCAAATCAATAAATGTGATACACCATATCAATAAAATCAAACACAAGGACCATATGATCATCTCTATAGTTTCTGAAAAAGCATTTGATAAAATTCAATACTCATTCATGGATAGCTTTTTTGATTTGAGATTATTTTTATTTTATTTCTGGTAGTATCTAGGTTATAAATGTTTTAAAAAAATGTTTAAAATGTTTAAACAATAGTATTACAGTGGCAGTGAAGGATAGGCTACATTCAATAATCCCATATTGCTGGCAATACTATGTCCATATAGGCTGGTAATTTTATGTTAGTCATGCTTGACTTAATATTTTTTAACAAAAGACAGTATTAAAACTCTTATACTACTTGTGCTTTAAGCCAAATTTAAAGACTGCTACTTATTTCAAGTCAAACTTTGGATGAATATTTTGCATGTGAACATAATTGAGCTCTTATATAGTATTGTAAACTCTTCCCATTTTTTCCTTTAGCAATAAAAAAATATTTCACTAAATATTGAGCTTTAGAGATGTTCAGCAGATGATAGTGTTATATTGGGTAAAAAGCTTTCCCTTCCTGTGTACTCTAGTTTGTTCCCCTGTGCAATGTAATATTTTGCTTCAATTCCTAAAACTTAAACACTTTAATTAATAAAATTTTTTTCTATTAAAAGCTGCACTGTGGTTTCTAAATTAAGATCTCTTAAATTATACTTGGTCATGTAAATAAGCTGTGCTTTGCAACTTTGGGTTTTTAACCTTTGCTCTCTTCTATTAGCTTTATGTTTTTTTAATTATAGGAAAATGGAGGACAGTAGGGAAGTTGTGATTTAAATGGCGTGTTGTTATTACTTACTGTATTCTTTTGTAAGGAAATGAGAAATGTTATTTATTTTGTTCTAATCAAGAAAAAGCAAATATAGAATATCTTATACTATTATCTTTTGCTCAGCATTTAATATTAACATAGTTTGATCCTTTATGTGATAATTATCTTTCCATTTTAGTGATTAATGGTGTGATTAGTTATTTATAGCCGTAAAGAGCATATTGTCCATAGTTGTTAGTACCTAATATATAAAAAAAAAGAATGTTACTTTCTTTGTATAAAAGTGCATTATTTGAATAGTGAAGTCACAGTCATTTAAAAAAATGCAAGTGTAATATTTTGTCCGTAAAACTGAGTTTCCTTAATATTATAAACAGAATAGACCAGACATGAAAAGAAAAGAAAAGAAACATTCACTGTTTTAGAAATTGTTGTGTTTTTGGCTTTTGTCACAAGTCTCTTCCATGAGGTAATCAATACTTTACAGTCTTATGTTGCCCCTTTGTGCAAACATGTCTAGGTGAATTCAGTGTTTAATGTTAAGAATCATATAACATGCCAATTTGATTTGTAGCCCTTTATATCTTAGAATGCTAATTAAAATCATATTTTTGCATGTGTCATGCCTTTCATGTACATATGCAAATAGATTCTATTGCCTTTCAGCTATTAGTAATTAACTTTATGAAGGACAGCTGTAATACATAATTAACAAAAATGTTTGCAAGCCCTTTTATACTGAAAGTTACAATAGTAAATTTTTTTCTCACTTATTAAGAGAGCCATTTTAGTTGATGCTTCTGAATGAGATCTAAATTGTTTTAAATAATCACATGAAATATTATAATTATATTGATGTTGTAATGTGTTCAGTGGAAGAATGGTGCTCCATGTCCTGTCTGCTGATTCCTGTCCATTTTATATTTATGTCAACAGAATTGAATTAAGTAAGCCGATTTGTGTATAAAATAAGATAGTATGTCAGGTAATACTTTTTGTTTATTTTAGTTATGGGTATCTTCTTGGCACTTCAGTACAATTTCTTTGTGTGCTACAGACACAGTAAAAATTTATATATTTTAAAAAACCTCTCTTTAAATTTCTACCATGCTATTCATTTTCTCGTGTATAGTCCTTTAAATATTTAATAAAATGACATTTTCTCAAACTCATTTCATGACTAAAGTGTGAGATCAGCAAGGGACAGTGAATGTTTTATTGAAGTATTGGTTTATCTTTCTGACTAACTGGCAGTGAAAATAATGACTAAAGAACTATAATCATTGTTTGGATCTTTTGGTCACTGTTAGTATACTTAACTAAGAAAATGAACCAGTCAAGGTAGATGCAGTCTGAGTATTACTGTATATTTAATCTGTATGTACTATTTTTGTTTAGCAAGAGAGCCATTTGTAATATGCATTTTCATGTTATATTCATATATATATGCCCATTCTTCTTAAATACTTTCTGTACAAATTTCTAGCAGATTGTCAAGTTTTAGTTATATAATTACTTTTATTTGTTTTTTAGGGTTGCTTTTGTAATGAAGAAGCACTTAAATACTCATCTACTAGGCAAGCATGGAGTTGGCACCCCAAAAGAAAGGTAATTTCTGTCTACTTTTTTTTTATTTAACAAAAATAGTTACATTTTCAGAATGCTTTGTTTAACAAGATGACTTTCAGAATTTTTATCAAGTCAGTTCGACATGTTTTGTATTTATGCTGCTTTGTTGTTGAATATCGTATTTTATGTCATACTTCCACAAAAATTTAATATCATTTAAATTTTAACAGTTTCAGTCTAGAAATATTTGAAAGGGGCTGACTGGTTAGCTCAGTTGGTTAGAGTGTGGTTTTATAACACTAAGGTCAAGGGTTCAGACCCCCTTACCAGACAGCTGCCAAGAAAAAAAAAATATTTGAAAGGATTTTGGGGACAATGAATTTGTGAAACAACCTTGAAACATTAAAGAGTTAAATTGGAGTGAATTGACTTCTGTAAGTGCATTAGCATGTGCTAAAACAAATAAATAAAAACAAAACTTTGTTTTTTTCCTGCATTTTTATTTAGAGGTTTTAAAATAACATCTTTTGGATTCTTACTGTATACTTAAACATTGCTGATATTAAAAAAGATAAAAACATCTTGTGTCATCCTCCAAATGATACTACAGTTACCATGTCATGAAAAATAACACTACAATTATTATGTCATCAACTGCCAAATTTTCTTTTTTCTTCCTACTGTATCATAATTAGCTTCATCACATACTTAATTATATTAGATGAACTGAAATAGAGCAATGTCAGCTACCAGGTGAGCATGGCCACTTCTGAAATTTATAAGTCTTTACAATGTACATCTCACACAGAACTAGTGTGAGCACTGTCATCTTCCTTAAAGACAGGATAGATTTTCAGCTTCCTCATATCCTCCAAGATAGTATCCAAAATTCTACAGACAGTCCAGGAAAGTGTAGTTTCTTAATACTATTTTAAAATGTCAATAATGATGTAATTTGGTCTACAACTCTGGAGCCTGAGGACTCTTCGGCCATGTTTTTAAATGTTTAATAGCGTTTTTTAAAAATTTAAAATGGTCTTACTAGTACATTCTCTGTTTATGAGAAAATTAACTTGCCTTTTCTCCTGGAGGCATATTGTTTTTTTAACATTGTAGTATTGGCATTGACTCCTATCATGTCAGAATATTGGGATGTTGTATCTGCCTTCTTTTCACCCATACTTTTGGTTTCCCATACTTTTGTTTGTAACATTGCATTTAATAATTGCAGCCAAAATGTATGCATTGAACATATGATAGATTCACTATTCTTGAAATTTAAGAAAATTCTGTATTTTTGAAAGAATAATTTGGGACTTGTCAGAGTTATGTTTCATACCTGTTAAAGTTAAAGAAACAAAATGTATTTTTAATTATTATGTTCCCATTGTTTTCACATGCATTATGTCAATTAATCATCTATGACGTTATTAGGAGTGCATCATTATTCCAATTTTATAGATCTAAAGATTGAGAACCAGGAAAATAAAATCACAGTTTACTCAATATCTCATAACTAATAAATACCTCATAACTGATCTGAATTTCAACATAAATTTGAACAGAAACATGAGAGAAGTGAAAAGAAAACACTTCCCAGCTATACGTTTAGATAGATAGTATGTGTTTTGAACTCAAATATGTCATTTTGCTTTATATTTAGGAATTTAAAAAATTTGAAGAAGTGTTTTTTCTTATTGTTTTATATTAGTGAAAAATTAATCTTTATGTATTAATTTTATGTATCAAACACCTTAAAAATAGAAGGTATGCCTTGTATATTATGATATTAGTTTGAAAATCACAAGTTTGCTATTTGGTTTTCCCATTTACCTTTTCTTATGCATTCCAAGCACTTTTCCTTTATTTTACTCATTTCAGTCCTGAATACATAAAGGGTGACTAAAAAGAGGCCAGAGAAAGATTGAATGTCTTTCTCCTCTCTGAGATATGGTAACCTTTTCTCAGACGTTGACACTATTTTTGTTCTAAAATCAGAAAATGAATCTCAAATAGGAAAGTACACTCATCTTCTGGATTATTACCTTTTAAGTATTCCAAGCTGTAGCATTCACCTAAACCAAACATCTTTGATTGAATTGTTTTTCCTATTAAAAATCCTTTGATTCTGAAGACTTCTTGTTTGTGATATTCGTTTTATGACACTCTCTCTTATTACATAGAAATACTGAATCAGAATGCCAGGACTTCAGCAGCAATGTAATTTTCCAATAGGTGTTCATAGCTGGAGAAGACCCAGATTTAGGGACATGATATAGGACAAGAAATGCTTAAAGGCTCCTTTCTCCCATTTCACCCCCTTCCCTTCCTTCTACTGGCTTTAGGAAGCAAAGAAACTCTTTATCAGCATGCTGAACCATCAGTTTGGGAATAACTGTTCTCTAAATTCAGTTAAACATTTTTCTTACCTATTTAAAACATTAATGCCTTGGCTGTAATTTTGCAAGCTTGCTATATTTTAATTTTTCCAGGACAATATAATAAGCTTATCTTTTTATGTTTTGAATTTGATTCTCCCCTTTAATGCATTACATACATATTATAGCAAATAGTAATAGAAGTTAGTTAAATAGGCTGTGACAATTAAATTAATAATGCATTTTGTTTGCAAGTATTTAGGCCTTGTGCTTTGACTGATATATGCAAAAATGATAATTTATTAAAAGTAAATTCATATACTTGTACTATAAAGTTTGATGAACCAATAAATTTTGTCAACACGACTATCATTAGAAACAGAATATGAAATAATTTCAAATATTTTCTTTGAGACTCCATGATAACCTAAATGATGGCTGTGTAGGAAAATACTTTTTTTGTCCCTAAATTTATATTAACTTATGTTAAGGTAGTATACCACAGTATTTCTGAAGTCTTATACACTTAAATACAAACCTCTAAATGAAACACATTGTAAAATAATAAACTCTTATTAATTTGCAAATTCATTCTAAAGTATTTCCTAATTTTAAATGAACATTCTCTTTGTAATATATGGAAGCCAAAGTATCTTTATGTTTCTTTGAATTTGCTAATAGTAATCTATGAGATGAGCTTATCTACAATTATCACAATTGGAGAAGCCATACTAAGTATATCTTCTGTGAAAGCCAGGTGCATATTACAGTGGTAATGGATGGCATTCTTAGTTCAGTGCCTGGAAATCAGCAGGGCTTTGAATAACGGTATAAACAGGAGGAGGAGGAAATGATTTGCTGAGAATTTCTCATCTGATAAACATTGCTTTTGTGGTATCGGGGATACCATTAAGACATGCACTGGCAGCATCTCAAGAAGGCTGATACACTCACAAAGCGATTTTGCCACTAAAGGATTTTAAATTAGATGAGTGTGTAATAAAGTGGGAGCATGAAATAATTTCATAAGTGAAGGAAATGTACCTGTGTCAACAAAGGAAATGTGCTAATGAATATCCAGATCACAACCTTAGTACTTGTTCAGTGAAGCCGGTTTTGGAGGAATCTGTGAAGGCTCTTACTCTCAGACAGTGCCTTACCTGCTGACAAAGCTCATGGCTGGTCAGTACGTTTGTTCAAGCTGAATGGGATTTCCCCCAGACCCTGTTCAGATAGCTGAGCCCTGAAATTTCTACTGACTTCTCCTCTTTTACTGGACCTTTGGGATTTGGGGTTAGCTCTCTTTCCTCTGACAGCACCTTCACTATTATTAAGTAAAATCTTTTCCTCTCCTAATCTAATTGTGAGACAGAAATCCTGGCAGCTCTCCTACTTGTTCTAATTTGGTTTAAGCCACTAATATTGGAATGACATTGAGTAAATCTTTCGGAGGCTCTCTTGTCTCCTTTCCCTTTTCTGTTTTCTCAAAACCTTTTATATTTACATGTTAAAATTGTATGAAAGCATCATCGTTGTTTCTGCCTTTCACATTTGTGGATGTAAGTTTCACCCTTTTTCATGAAACATGAAAATGTCATTCAAAACACATTCCTGGAAAAATCATATATAACATGTGCAGGCACAGTTGTTATTGAAGCCACACCAAGAATACTTTGGGTTGTTTAGAAACTTAGGTTGCTGTCATATGAGAGAAATAATACATTTTACAGAAACCCTGAATAACATTTAGTGTAGTAGACTCAGATTTTTCTTATTAGAAGAGATTCTGTTCGTAGTATATGATTTAACACTTCCTAAGTCACAGTTGTCACTTTATTGCTCATTGTAAAGAAATAGCTTGCCTTTGATTGATTTGTTCTTGTTGCATGTATTTTCTTTTATTAAAGGATAGCTTTCCTTAGTGTTTACTCAACACTGAGTTTCTGTAAGGTAAATACTGGTTTCTATTTTATCAATGAAATGGTAGCTTTTTGTCATGGATGTGTTGTGATATTATGTTCCATGTGATATGTGCCTGATGGGATCTTTCTGGAGTGTACTTTGTAAGACTTTTCAATCACTTTGTGTTTGCTGGCTTCAGGCTCTCCCTATTACCCACTACTGACTGGTCTCCTCTCATTTCTTCCTGTTCATCCACATTAGCAATCTTTTTTTCTTTTTCTTTTTTCCCTCATGATGGCCAATTTAGGAAAAACAAAGTGTTTATGGGCTCCTCTCTGATTTTAAAAAAAATTACATAAGAAATAACTCTATTGGGCCAAAATGAAGTAAAAACGTGCCAATTCTTTCCATCGTGGGTTGCTTATTTTGAGTGGGGAGGTTGTTATATTTTAGTGACTTAATATTGCTTTTGCTTGAGCTGGGGATTCCCTTTCTTTCATTTTCTTACATCTTTTCATTTGTAGATAGTTAAGTATAAATAATAGCCTAAGATCATGTGACATTGTTTTATTGTGAAAGAGTAGGATTTAATAGCAAGATAGCTCTTCCACATGGAGAGATAAATAGAAGTCACATCAGTTTATCTAAAGCCATGGCTATTATTTTTAGAAAATTTGTTTTTATATTGTACAGTCTTAAACCAATGATTTATTAAGGTACATATGGAGCTCTAAGTATACACTTGCCATAAAAATGATATTGCTAGGATTTGGGAAGTATTTCTAAATTACATTGATAATCTAGATGTTCTACGGTTGCTTTGTGACCAATATCTTATTACTGAATGGGTATTTTCTAACTTCTGCTTTATATATTTTCCAGGTGAAAGTTAACAAAAGTAGGTATATATGATGTAGAATATTGGAGTTATAGATCATTTTCATGGCTCATCTTGGAGTGGAGAGCCCTCTCTTTGAGCTCATCTCTTCATTGAGTTCCTCAATTTTCATGGAGCAATGTCAGCCATACTTATACATCAATTGCATAGTCAAAAGCAACATGGAATATTTGGATTCCATATATTTGTCAGATGATTTATTTTGATGTCTGGGATACATATTTCTTCCATTCACTTATTAATGTACTGTCAATTTTATCCTTCATTTATTTCCATTGCTACAGAGCTGCCTTTCCATCACTGCATTGTTTTTATTTTTTTCCTCCAGTAAAATTGACTTTGCTGATTTTGCTCATAGTTATTATGATAATGACTTATATTTAAGAACACTTTAAGAAATAACCTTAAAAATCTCAAGTCTTTATTGTAAAGGTAGTATTTAGGATGCTGTATACGAAAATAGGTCACTTCTTCCTTGTAAGAGCCAGGAGAGTGATTTCCCTCTGGTCTTTATTCCAGGAAAAGTTGAGTTTTTCTGTAGCGATTGAACATTTTAGTCTTTAGTTCTAGTGAATCATGTGTATAATTGTTTTCCTCTTTATATTTACTGCTAGGAAGCTCAGGGCCAAAACTGTGATCCATCTATAGCAATCAAGGTAGAATTCAGGGAAAGTATTTCATTTACTACTGTGTTTCCATTTTCATCTTTTTTTCCTTTATGGAGAGGTCCCATTTTATGTGAGCAATATATTTTAACAAGCTTACATAAATCAAAGTTCTCCTAATTCAAGGGCAATTTTGCAAAAGAAATTTTTTAAAAGTAAAGTCAATATTTTTCTGGGTGTGCAGATATCTTTAGCCATTTGGTTTTGGGGTACTGTGTTGAGAGCATTGTGCAGCACTTAATTATTAGATATCTTAAAAATTGTTCTTGCCCTGTTGTTTGTAAATTTTCTGTACTTTTCTATACTGCTTTAATGGTGCTTTTTATTTCTCAGGATTATCTGTTAATTTTGAAGAGTGCTTGCTCCTAAAGTTTGCTGAGCAGACAGTTAGTGAGTACTCCCCAGCAAATTAAAAAAAAGGGAAGATTCCTTGCCTTTTATAGCAGAGTACTTCTTGCTAGCTGTATCAAAAATACTGCTTCTTATAGTGCATCTCCGTTATATTGATCAAAAACCATATTTACTATTTTAAAAGAAATTCTTATGTTAGTAGTAGTGAAATTTTAAGTGTTAGTAGTATATGTGACAGAAAATAAAGTTTTTTTTCCCACTTTTTCTGAGGTTCATTGTTTAATTTTGAGCCAGCAATTTCTGTGTATTTTCTTCCTGGGCATTTAAATAAACAGGAATATCATATGGTTCTTCTTCTTTAGAAGATACCAGTTATTATACAGTTATCCATAATATGTGAAAATGTTTAGGAGAGAGAATGATTAATCCTGCTTAACGTGTTTTGTGGGGGATGGTAATAAGGGCATCTCATTTATTCACTCATTTATTCTTTCAAAAAACATTCATTATAGTTAATATTATGTCCCAAAACTTAGGTGGTATGTAGTGTTTGAAGATGACACAGCCTCTGTTCTCATGGACCTTAGATTTGGGGTTGATGGGCCGAGAATGGGGATAGAGAGGCAATGCATACATAAAGGAAAAGAGAATTATGTTAGGTTTAAGACTGATGAAAATAAAATAAGGTACCATTCAAGGGAGTATCTGGGAGAGGTGCTATGTAGAGATCAGTAGTTAGGAAAGACCTTTTTGAAAGGCTGCATTTTAAGTGTAACGTGGAGCTAGAGCACTGCCAGCAGAGAGCACACTCAAGGCCCTCTGTGAAAAGGGTGAGGGCTTGTTGTGTTCCATTTTTGTTTGCCTGGAGCCGAGTGACCTTGGTCACAGGGTTTGGGAGAGTAGTCTAAGGTGAACAACTAAGATCCTGGAGATGTGTGCATTGTTTTGGGAAATGGTAACCAATGAGAATATTAGGGGGTATTATGGAATGTAAGGATGATCCTGGGAAACTGGGTTGGAATCAGGCTGGAAGGACCTTGACTGCTGTGCAGTGACCTTTACTCTGTGCATAGGCAGAAGCCAGAAAAATCGAGAACTCTTTTGGAACTGTAACAGTGACATTTGGAATTAAAACACCAGGGAAAGACTGTAGGGAAGTGGATTAGCAGGGGTACTGTGACATAACTGTTTAACTCCATCTCCTTTTTCTGGGTTACTGCCTGGTCTCTTCTCTTCCCTGGTCACTAGTTCAGTTTCTTCATCCTCTAAGTCATATTGCAGATCCTGCCTGCATACAAGCCTTTTAAACATCTGTTTTATCGTGTCAAACAAATTCTTTCCCCTGTCTTTATATCTGTTTTTCCTTTGTCTGTGCTTCTGTTCTACCCATTCCCCAATACTATATTATACAATGTTCCACCATTCCTGGTTACCAATCCAAATCATGTATTTATTTCAGGTCCTACCTTGAGGACCCTGTCTTCTGTGAGTCCCATTCTTGTTTATTCCATCTCTAATTCTTTTTCATCACATGCCTATGAAACATTAAAGAATGAAGTGTGTGTCTAGGTTAAATTCCTTTATCCTGCTACTAACATCTCCCAAAAAAGAAATGCAAAAGACTATGATAATACTGCATATGTTATTATGTGATCCAGTGCTAGTTCAGTGAGTTATTTGACCAGACATATACGATTTAGTCCTGTGATAATCTTCAATAAAATGACATCTATTTTATTCCATTCCCTCTTCTTTTATACAGAAATTGGATAAAATTGAATTCTGTAGAGATACTGAGCTATACCTTTTCTAGTATGAATATTCTAGTTGCTTTTGCATGTAGTAACACGTTGTTTGATGTTACAAATTGATTTTTAATGGACTTTTTTCTGCTACCATTTAGTGGTTCACCCAGATGTTAGGTATAAGAACATCTACTATTTTTAATTTTTTAGGAATATAGGTGTTTTCCCGCAGCTGGCACCTTGAGTATTTTTGGCCATTCTTTTCTTTTATTTCACTTAAATTACTTTTAGAACACTGGGGCTTATACATCTGGACTCTGACTAAAATATGCCTTAAGCTCTTATCTTTAATTCCCAGTCAGTGCCAGAATTAAAGAGAACAAAGGCCTATATGTTCACCGCAGCCTTCAATTATGCTTAATTACCAACTTTGATACAGTTTCATTATATAGTGCTGACTTTTTGTGAGAGGTTCTTTATATTCATGATGTCTTGGTAGTTGCTTATAAAAGTCCAAATTAAAATTTTTCCTGAGGAATTTTCAGGAAGCAGAACCTTTCTGAAGTAATTTTTGTCAAGTTGCATCAAGGCAATTTGATCATCCATTTTAACAGATGAAAAACAAGGTACTCGTATTTCATTATGCTATAGTACTATTATAGGACAAATGAAGGGTTTGCATAAGTTATTTTCCAAGACAGTTTTTTCGCCTTATACTTGTTCCTAGGGCCACTTGCACGAGAACAAAAGGATTCTCCACTAACACTGTGGTGTTTTCATACATTTAGTGCCCCCAGGAGGAAGCAGATACTGACTGATGTTCTGTAGGAGACATCTTGATCTTGTTGTGATCCTCAATGTCTACAAAATGTGTGTCCCTCAGTTTATTTTTTATTTTCAAGGTTCCATTTGGTTTTTGTTCTCAAAATTTCCAGGGAATGAATTGTCCGTTTTTATTTTTATATGGGAAAAACTTTGAGCCCCACAATTTTAAATAATTATAATTATTGTGTACTGATAATTTGGGCACATTTCTTTTTTTTTTTTTTCCCCCTGTCCCTCATTTTGGCTAATCTTTTTTTTCCCTATGAAAAAAATCAGGACATATTTGATATTAGTACCTCCTCAGGGTAAATCACATGGAATGGACATTTAGCAATTTAAAATCAGTCAAATACTAGCACCTCCTCAGGGCAAATCACATGAAATGGACATTTAACAAGTTAAAATTAGTCAAATATTGTTAATTTCATGTGTCAACCTAATTTTGTTTGGAAATGTTTCTATCATATGATGTCAATATAAAGATCTGCTTTTCAGGAAAATAACCATTTCCGTTGAGTATTTAATTTGATCCAGTTCTTTTCTTGTTTTTATGAGTGATGATTTCCTAGCTATAGCATTGAGTGGTAAGTGTAATGTAAAAGATGTGTCAAGGTGAAAGGAGAAGATAGCAGACTCTGTTTAGTGTTTTCACTCACATCATACTGAAAGCCATGTCTCAATCTTCTAGGCTGGGTCACTGTGCATTTTCAGGGCTCAGAATTTGTCTCATTTACTCTAGAAAGCCCTCCCTAGGTTTCCATTCTAAATAATCACTTCTTACTACTTAGAAGGCTGATGTACTAGTAGAAGGCTGTAACATGTTCTGTTTCGTTTACTTTTAAAAAGGCTTATGTCCTATCTCCAAACTAGTTAATTTCTTGAGAATAGGATCTTCAACTTTCCTTCTCTGTCTGAGCTTTTCAGAGGGTGATTGACAGTAAATATGGATGGATTTAGGATATTAAAATCTTCATAGAGATTTTTCATTTTCAAGATGGACTTTTACTTAGCTGGTCTAATTTATGATTTGCAGTCACTGTATATAAAGAAGGTATTGCAAACTAGCATAGTTCTATGTAACTTCGTATCACCACTTAATGAGTTAGCCTCAAGTGCTTTGTTCTCCAAAGGAATGTGGCTTTCTCCTCTGTGAGGCCGAGCTCACACTCATCTTCAGTTTGCAGGTTATGACGAAGCAGGCATGAATTTATAGTTGTAAAAGTACAAAAATCATACTATATATATATATACACATACACACACACACATACACACACTGCATTTTATAATTTTAAGAGTACTTATTTTTAGATAAAAACATTCAAGAAGTTTTCATTTGTTAAGGTCTAGATAATTGCTACCCTTTTTTATGTCAGTCTGGTCAAGCAAGGGATTATAGGAAATAGCAGATTCAGCAAAACATGCATTTGGAAATTTTTATTTATTTAAATTATACCCAAATTTTCTTCAAAGTTAATTAAAATGATAATTTCCCCTTTCATTCTCACAGTGTATGTGCAGAGTGCCTTTTGCTTATTTCATATTTATAATTATGTAACATGGATATGCCATTTATTTTTGGCAATTAGATAGTGGCATACTTGTTTCTGGATAACATGTCTTTTAAAATGCATGCCTTTGCCTTTTTCAATTATATTGTTAATATGATAATAAAATTTTGAAGATAAAAACATAAAAATTTTTAACTAAAGGTATTACCTCAATGCTTATTATTTTTGTTATTAGTACAGTATGTGAACATATTTCAGAGTATCAGTGTGTTTGAAACATATGAAAATATTGTTTTTATTTTTGATTATTTTAGCATTATTTTCCTTTAAGATAAAATGGAAAAAAAAATCTTACATGGAACATAACCATGTAAAACCAATAAAAGCTGAGCTGCTGTAGTTGAAGCTGGAAGAGGGTCACAAAGACCAAGTCCATTGTGGAGCAGCTTCTCTACATCCCACAGAAGCTGCAAAGCTCTTCATCAGATTAGCCAGTGTCTTTTATAAAAGAGCTCTTTTATTTGTCCAATAAGCCATTGACTTTTGCAGATTTAACACTCATTATATTGTTGATGCCTGAGTGGTAACACACAATTTAAATTTCCATGGAAATTCAGGTTTGAATTGGGCATGTTCCACAACCACTGTGTTACAGCTCTTACTTTAGCTAGTGAGGACCCAGGATGCAGATCTCAGTACATTTTTCTTTATTGTGCTCTGCTCCCTGTGTGTATGTAATACCTCTGAAGAAGTGATTAAAAACAAAACAGTTCAGTCAAGAGAATCTAACTGCTGGAGTTGATGAAAATAAAGAATGAAAAAATCTGAGAGTAATCATTCTTAGCTAGAAATACAAGGATGGGAGAAATGAAAATATGTAGTGTCATGTTCTAGTTTTCAGGTTGGGTGGTAAATTCACAGGTGTTCATTATATTTCTAAATGAATTAAGAAAAAAATAATAAGGTAGGGCTACAAATGAATCATGGCGACAAAAGACTAGTTTTAGCCCAGTTTTGTGCCTTTAGGTAAAACATACTTTCCCACATTCACACAATTCAAACCATGTTCTTGAAGTGTAAACGAAGGAAACATGATTTTTGAAATTTTCTTTAACCCTCTAGCTAGTACAAAAACAACCCCATTCAGTGAAGGAAAAAACTGTATTGGATATTGAAAAGGTGACTCTGTTGTTGTGTAATGTTATGAATAGAAAACATCTGACTTTCAACAAAAATGCCGTTTGTTGGAAAATCATTAGTGTTTACTGTAAAAAATTTATCTGAAATAACAGTGGTGAAATAACTTGAGTGACCGTTCAACTCACTTTTATGATGAGAAGAGTTTGACATGGACATTTCAGGAAGTTTTTTTTATTGCATAATGTGAAGTTAACGTGGAGGGAGCATCAGCTGACCATGTTGTTGAGAAGCGATTTCTCCAGAGTAATTATGAGTCAACATATTCATCATAGAGGAGAGAGCGCGTTCACAAGTGGACATATCACAGGAACAAGAGCCAACTCCAGGGTTTCAGGTAACTGATGGCTGAGTCTACCTTAGCTATTATGAGAGCTTGATCAAGGTCATCATTGTCTGAGAAAGAAATCTTGAATAGCTCTGTCTAAGGAAATGGAGGCATTTTAATCAAAAGACAACAGCTTCAAGTTGTGACTTTTGG